>NW_027041840.1:0-357 GCF_033297395.1 Canariomyces notabilis
GGGTATTTGTTGTAGTAAGGTTGACGGGAGGGTCTTGTCGGTAGGAGGGTTGTAGATCGATCAAATTTCCAACCCTGGGCCCTCCTGGCCCAAAAACCATACACGACACCAATCCTCGGCCACCTCGTAGTCCCACTGGCTAAGGTCAAATCTTTTTCCAACGAATATAGCTGCCCGGCTACCCGGCCTGTGTACTAGGTGGTAGCGACTACTGCGGGGGCAGTAGATTGACTTGGTCTGAGTATTCTTCCAGAGTTCCTGTATAGCTAGGAGGTCGTACTTGGCTTCCTCGAGGAGGACCTCGAGGTTCTCCTTAATACCCTGAGTATTCCACTGAAGTATCGATATACCCATTTA
>NW_027041840.1:3862-205876 GCF_033297395.1 Canariomyces notabilis
TTACAGGTTCTATACTGTCCCACACACACGCGACTAAGCAGAGTGACCGTCAAACTTCCCTTTCCCTATACCAATCTCATAATTATCGTCAAACCTCAATTATGAGTTGAAAAATCTTTTTCTTTCTCTATGACCAATGTTACTTACAGAAAGGGAAACTGTGCTGTGTTGCGTATAGTACAGTGCGACACTGCAAACTACGTTTACACAGTTCTTTGCAGCAACTTCGCGTCCCACTCCGTTCACTGCTGACCTTGAGGAGGCACCAACTGAGTCTAGGACTAGGTACTAGCAGAATGCCCACCTTAGAAAGGGCTGCAATATGGCATACCTTGCGCAACTGGGCATCCTGACCGACGAACTCGTCGCAGCCGTTACCGCTATCCCAGAGGTACTATCTTCCACGGGACTGCTTCAGGACCATCTTCAATCCCGCTGATGCGCGTCTCAGACACAACAAGAGAGGAGAGAGGCTTGTCGCGAATTCGTGCTCCGCAGTGTGCGTCAACACAACTATGCTAGCACCAATCATTTCGAAGTCCAAGCTCGCTTGGATGGCTTCGAGGAGCGTTTCCATGTTGTTGGCCGGGAAGCCCTCGCCCTCGCGCTGCGAAAGCGGCTGGACGCCCTAGAGCAGCACCGTAACCAGCATATGCCAGAAATCCTACACTTGATCCTCGAGCTTGCCGACAAGCCGGCGCAAAAGTCAGACCTTGGCAGTCTGGATCTTCTGCTGCAGCCTGACGAGGATGCTCCGCCAAAGCTGACATGGCGGGAAATTGCAAGAGAAGATGGCTGGAAAGAGGAGAGGGACATCTGGCGCTTCATTGACTACTCCCAGGCCTCGAGCGATGAGGGGGAGCCAGACGCAAAGTCAGAAGCAAAGTCAGAAGCGAAGACAGAGGCAACAATTGAGTCACTCACTACTGCTACCTCGACTGAAGACGTCCCATTACGAACCGTCCAAGATTCAGCCTTCAAGCCGCAAGGCGACGAGTTGTTGAAGCAAATAAGAGACTCACAGTCATGGAGACATGCGTCGGCAACGAGCGAGGATGGAAAGCTGAGGAAGACTCCGATTTCGACGACCCAACTCCTTCGCGAATGTCTATTCATGCTGGCCGGGCTCGAAACGACCTTGTTTGACGCCGAATGCTGCCCTGTCACGCGCTATCAGCTTGCAGGTGTTTCCTGGGACGCATACAAGGCACTCGTAACTTCATTCTCTGAATGTGGTCGGAAACTCGCCCCCCTGCGCGCCTTTGCCAGGACGAAGGAAGAGCTGCCCCTGCTCCAGGTATTCCAAGACTCGCTGCAGAAAGCATTGCGCTCCCTCGACCAGGAGTTGGTCACATACCAAGGCCGGCTCGTCGCCATAGAGGAAGATGTGGTAGTTAGTCTGATAGGAGTCCTAGTAGAACTAGGACCAACCTTGACACCACTGTATGCTTTGTCAGACATTGTGCGCCAGCTCCAAGAGGAGCGGAATCCTCACGCCTTTCGGTACCTCGAGCTCCTATACGACGCAGTCGGGATATCGCAGTTGCAAGGCCAACGCGCAACGTATCGATTGCTAGGAAGCATCTTCCTTGATTGTTTCCAGGTGTATTTGAAGCCTATCCGGCTCTGGATGGAAGAAGGGCGACTCCTGCCCGGAGACCGAACCTTCTTTGTGTCCGAGTCGCCCACAAAGCTACCGTTGCCCCAGGTTTGGAAGAGCCAGTTCAACCTGTTGCGGACCACCGAGGGTCAACTCCATGCCCCACGGTTCCTGAAGCCTGCAATCGATCGCATCCTTGCGGCAGGGAAAAGTATCGTTGTCCTCAACCACATGAAGCAACGGGAGTCGACCAGGCAATACCGAGCGGGTACCGAGCCCAAGATGGACTTTGCTGCAGTTTGTCCGGATGAGCTCGAGTTTGCGCCGTTCAGCGAGCTTTTCAGCGCTGCCTTTGACGCTTGGATTCAGAGTAAGCATCACACTGCGGCCGCAACGCTCCGGGAATTGCTGTTCAGCACGTATGGTCTGTCCCAAGCACTCGACGCTCTGGAGCATATCTACCTGATGTCCGATGGTGCAAGGTCAGATGCTTTTGCATCTTCCATCTTCCGACACCTAGACAACTTCAGCAGCACCTGGAAAGACCGCTTCACTCTAACCGAGATAGCTCAGGAGGCCTTCTCGGCGTGCGTCGACGCTCCCCGGCTCTCAGCCGAGCTTGAGCGGGGTGGCCTCGCACACAGCGCTCTCGCCTCCCGAAGTTCGGTCCGCCTTAGCCTCCCGGCGATCCGGCTCCGGTACCGCCTCAGCTGGCCGATCCAGATTGTGGTCTCAGACGAAGGAATCCGCGGCTACCACACGATATTCACCTTCCTCCTCCAAACCCGCCGCGCCATTTCCATATTGCAGCGGCCTCTCCCCAACTCTTACAGCCGCAACAACATCAACACCGATGGCAACTCAGCCGCCCTCACTTACTACCTCCTCCGCACAAAGCTCCTCTGGTTCTGCACCACCCTCATGACCTACCTGACCACCCTGGTCCTGGCGCCGAGCACGGCCCGGCTGAGAAGCGAGCTGCGCGACGCCGTCGACCTAGACAGCATGGCAGCCGCGCACGCAGCCTTTATCAGCCGAATCCTCAGCGAGTCCTGCCAGGGGACCAAGCTGCAACCGATTCGCGAGTGCGTGCTCGACGTTTTCGACCAGGTTATTCGGCTAGAGGATGCCCGCAAGGCAGAGGCGGTGAGGAGGGAGCAAGAGGCGCGCGAGATTGAGAGACTATCCATGTCGGCCGTCATGGAGTCGTCGCCTCTCAAGGCAAAAGTGGCCTTGTCACCGGTCAAGGGCAAGAGGAGGAGTATGGGAAGAGGTAGAGGGAAGATTGCGAAGGAGGAAGACGAGGAGCAGGACGGTGAGGAGGAAGAGGAGGAGGAGGATGATGATGGGTGGTGGTTTGGGGAAAAGAGTGTTGCGAGAGAGGATGAGGGGAAGCCGTACCCTGTTCGGCTGAGGGAAATGCTTGGGGATTATGAGAGGCATTTGCGGTTCGTTGCGAGCGGGCTGAGGGCTGTGGCTCGGGCGAGCAGGGACGAGGCGGCGGCGAAGTGGGATTTGTTGGCCGAGATGCTGGAGGTTGGCATTCGTGAGTAGCTTATACCATTGGAAGAAAAGAACCACCGTCTGATACTGACAGAAATGCCCCTGCTTGTGAATTTCATATGTGTGTTCTCGTCATCAGTTCTCGGCTATCCAATGCGATCCAGGTGTTTGACAGCTGCTTACCAACCCTAACCCGGACCTGTTAATGCCTCTTTTATTCGATGGCGTTTTATCACCGGCTCGCCTTCCCCAAAATAACAACACTCCCCAAACAACGATTTCAACCTCCTCCAACTCCCAAGCCGCGCAATCCCAGCCGCTACGTCAACAAAAACAAATCAAGCAACTCAACGAAAATCAACCACGCAGATTAGTTCACCATGTCCGAACGCAAGGTTCTCACCAAGTACTACCCGCCGGACTTTGACCCGTCGCTTGTCGGGCGGTCGCGCAAGCCCAAGGCCGAGCAGGGGCAGCCCAAGGTGCAGACGGTGCGGCTGATGGCGCCCTTCTCTCTGCGGTGCATCGCCTGCGGCGAGTACATGTACCGGGGCCGCAAGTTCAACGCGCGCAAGCAGACGCCGCCCGACGAGCGGTACCTGGGCATCCAGATTTATCGGTTTTACATACGCTGCACGCGCTGCTCGGCCGAGATTGTGTTTCGCACCGACCCGAAGAACCAGGACTACGTCGTCGAGCGCGGGGCGAAGCGCAACACGGAGCCGTGGAAACGCGGGTTGGACGGCGGCGGCGGGGAAGACGGGGAGGAGGAGACGGACGAGCAGCGGCTGGACCGGCTCGAGCGCGAAATGGCCGAGCGTGAAGGCATCGAGACGGAAGAGCGGAATGCCATGGCTGAGTTGGAGGCGAAAACGGCGGATGCCAAGAGGGAGATGGCGGTCGCCGACGCGCTCGACGAGATCAGAAGCCGCAATGCGAGACTGGAGAAGGCCCAGAGGGAAGGAGCGGGGTTGGAAATTGTGGGGTTGCTCAGCACCGAGGAGGAGGAGAGGAGGAGGCAGGAGGAGGAGGATGCTGAAGCTGCGAGGAGAGCGTTTGCGCGCGCCAGAGGGGAGTTGGTGGAGGAGGGAGAAGTGCTGTCGACTCATGCGGATGGAGAACTCGGCAATGAGAAGGGGCCGGCAGACATGGGGATTGACTCGGGGTCGAGTTCCGACAAAGTTCCCTCTCCTTCATCCTCAGCGACGGTCGCGGCCAAGACGGACATACCAACGCCAGGCTTCAAGCGCCAAATCAAAAAGAAAAAGGACCATGCTGCTTTGCTGGGCATCAAGAAGAAGCAGCCTCTCGTCTGAGCGAACAACAGGAGGGAAGAATAAGTTCACGAGAATCACAGTGTCTATATGGTCTAGACCGAATTGACCGTCGAAGATCGACAGTTTGTGCGTGGTTTGCTAGACAGCACCAAAATAAGCATCAGATGAATGCCGGTCGACCAGTCACTGGTGCATCGAGGCGGCTGGAGTATGTTCATATACCGCCCAGTGTCATGTTGTTTATGCTAACCTGTTCTCTGAACGCCGTGCTTTGCTAAGTGGAAAAGCAAACAAAAACCCAACACCGCCCACAATCGGCACCGAGCCAAGCCAAACCAAGCCGGATGCGCCAACCCGAGATGTATACATTGTTTGTCATGTACCCCACCATGCCGCAGCCATCTTCCCTCCAGCGTACCGTTTCTGAACTTGGATCTTCCAGCGGGCTCCGGTGGTGCACGCTCGGTGGTGCACTTCGGTGGGCACTTCGGGGCGCAGCACCGAATGTTCGTCTCATTTTAACTGTTTTTTTGTCGATCCAAACGTGATAACTGCGCCGCTTCATCCTCACGACCCATCAAGATTGATAGCTATAATCGCTCGGATTCCGATTGCGGCCCGAGACGCCATCGGGGAGGACCGATGAGGACGACGATTGGTTATGCTGCGCAGACGACCTTGGTGGCGGCGATTGCGATTGTGAGATGGCCTCTATTTGGCGCTTCGTATGCTGGTGCATCGAGCGAGAATATGTCCCCAGATCAGGGGGAGGCGGTGGTGAGAAAGGCATTGAGAGCGAGTATGACTGTTGCGTCGCCGCCATATTGGGCACTCTTTGGGCTTTGGGATGCGTGAGGAAATATTGGTTGGCAGAAATGAAAAGAGTTGGCAATGTTAGGGGACCAATATGTATCAGGAAATCGGGTTGATCGGTTAGGGACTGTCCAAACCGGGGTATCAGTCAGGTCAGAGGAGCGCAGGCTGCAGTTGATGAGATCGGGACTAGTGTAGAAACGGAACGGCAGATGGCAGGAATTGTTTGCGGGGAGATTATATAATTATATAACGGAGCGCTGGAACCATGAGACAAGGGGTTGTGGACACCAGCACAACGACTGAAGGGGGCGTGGCGGGTAGGGTGGTTGGTTCTTTGACCGTTCGTGGGGTGACGACAATGAGAGGACGGGAGGGGTCTTCCTTCAACGGAGATCCCGGTCTACCTTGATCGCTTCCGTCACTCTGATCTGCAGACATCGGTCTCCCAGATTTGCACAGAGGTAACGACAAGCAGCACACCCTCCAATGGATGGAAGGTCTTTGCAGCAGCGTCAAACTGCGTCTTTTTACCGGTTCCATGACAGATCGGCAATGATGTGCGCGCATGCCTCTCTCTCAAGGAGGGGCTGTCAGCCATCCATGCTCGAGCCATGGATGGCGTAGTGCAGTGTCAGTCTCCGCCACGGAAGATGGGATGCCTTCGCCACGGAAGCGGAAATATAAGCAACCCCCTTTTCGCCGACTTGTTCTGCGACAAGGTCAATTATACCGCAAAGCGCCGCCGTGTGGGAACCTTTGGTGGCGGCAGTCTCACGATGCGAGCAATAACGTCACGAGTGGTGAAGGGAGGAGTTGGTGAAAAGGCACCTGGAAGAGCAAGACCCCCTTGCGGGTCAAGGCTTTGCTGTACACACAGTTTCTCTGCAGCCGTTACCGTCTTAGGAAACGGAGGCAAACTGTGACAACGGCGAGAGCAGCTCGGAGGCCCGCGTCGGTGAGTTGGGCCGACTCCGCGATCCCACGCCTACCGCAAAGGTATCTGGATATGGCAACAGTAAGTATACCATCAAGCATATAAATTCAGCGGAAGTTCTTGGTTAGACAGCTGGCTCCTGGAGTCAAGATCGTCACCCCAAGGGATATGGCCGCAACATATTGCCCTTTACCATGGTGGGCAATCCCCCAAGGCACAAATTCCAGCGTTTGCAGACCCCTTGGGCGTAGATGGTGATGGCTGTTCGGTATGATGTCAGCGGCCAGTACGCGCGAGAAGTGCCTTGAAATACCACGAAACACTTCAGAAACAGGCAAAAATCGCCGCTGCCGTCATGTAACCCAAATTTGGGATCCGTGGGGTGTCTTCAACGTACAATCTCACATATGCAGGCGGGGAATGAGGGAGAGTTTCAATAATCAATGTATGTCCATACAGTACAATACAGGATAGTACATATCGGAAGGGCATCTCTCTCGAGCCAGGCTGTTAGGGTGTGCGATTTGCCAAGTTCTGTTGTCAAGAGCCAAGCACCTCTGCCGAAACTCTAATCAACCACGGCTGAGGATTTGCGCGTCTGCTCCGAGCAGTCGGGGCTCACAGAAAGAAAGTTGTGCAAGGACGAGTGGTATTGTACAATATAGTACGTATTTGGCATCCTTAGGAGAAGGTGGTCGAGATGCCATGGCTCGTCCAGATGGAAAGAAATTGTGTAGTGTTCGCTCAATGGACTAATACACTAGGCAGGAGCGGTTGAAGGCGATGTCAGGTTAGGAAAGCGAGTCTTTGCACATTGTGCAACTAGAGAAGTGTGCTTCGTGATGGGTCACTTCTCTTCGCAGTGTAACGCTGACTGCGGATGTAACTCGTGTATCGTACTGTACATACAATACACACACAATTCAGTACGCTACACATACTGATGACGTCAGGCGGTGGCTGGACCCTTGTCAGTCAATGCCTCCAAATTCCAGGGGAAGAGCAACAGGGCTGTCCCCACACAACGCCGGGGAGCTTGGCCAGACCTTTCCATTTCAGCCAATTTTTTGGACAAGCACACGACACCATCAACATCGGTCAGGGCCATAATAGTGTAAGTAGAATAAGCTCGCCTTGCAGCTGGCGCCGCGAATCTAGAACAGTGGATCGGCCCTTGAGTCAAAGGCCGCAGAATCCCATCCACACTTTCCCATCCCTCACCGCTTTCCCCCTCGCAGGCTGACAACATTCCCATCCATCGCCCTCTGAGTACACTTATTCGACGTCGTAGACAGGGTCCTGGACGTCACATCAGATTTCTGCTGCTACGCCGCATGTGTCATCATCACAGCTCAAGAATTCCGCTCCCAAGACGCCACTCATCTTGCTGACCATGCAACTTCATTACTGGTCTCACTGGTCATTTCGCCGCATACAGCTCTTACACTACGTCGCTCCCATGCGGGAGTTCGTCCGGCAGGTTGACGTATGCAGGCTCATGACGCTTTAGCTCTCGGCCGACGGACATGACGATGCCACTGTACTCACTCTAATAAGCCAGCAGGCAGATACGTACTCTATTCTTCGTGCTCTGTCCCGTCAGAGAGATACTCGAAATCCTGGGGAACAGCTACCATCAAATCCTCATTGCCTTTTTCGTCAGGGTCCACCACTGTCGCCGCATCACCACCTCCCGCCTGTGGCCCCTTCCCCTTATCCACCCCCTGCATTCCTTCCAAGCCCTCAATCCCCTCCAACCCCTCCAATCCGCTCATCCGCTTCCCTCTTAACAGAGCAGTCATGACCCGCGCCCACTCCCACGGCCTCCCCTTGCCACCAGGCAAGCTATTGAAGTACTCCCAACCCATGACGCCACCGAAGCGAGGGTGCCTGCCCGCCAGAAGCGGGAGCACGTTGGCCAGGAGATGCCAGGGGACCCAGCCCCCGCCGTTTTCCGGGTTTGTCACTAGCCCGACGACGATCTTTTCGGGCGGCCATCCCTTAGCCAGGAGCATCTCGTACATGGCCGGGTTGCTGCAGTCGCCCCATCCGCAGTAGAACTGGGCATTGTACCAGGCAATCTCGCGCCCGCGCATCACCTCGAGCGCCTCGTAGTCGAACCCGGACAGGTTGTGCCGCGTGCTGAGCAGCGCCGCTGCCACGGGCGCTAGAGTGATGAGGAACCCCGGCCCAAAGTCGGCGCGTAACCGGTCTACGAGCCGCACGATCCCCGCGAGCGACATGCTCTCCTCCACGTCCAGGTCCAGGCCGTCCAGCGACCGCTCTCGCACCAGCGCCGCCAGGGGAGCGTAGTAGGCCTCGAACGAGTCCGAAAACCCCTCCCCTTCAGAGTCCTGGTCTAGCCGCGCGTACGTGCCCGGCGCAGCGCCCCCCAGCATGCCGAGCACCTTGACCCCGGACGCTTGGAGCACGCGCAGTTCGGCCCATAGGGTGGTGAAGCGCGGGTCCGAGGGCGAGTGATCGTTCAGGGTCAGGGCCGAAGGGTCCTCGTTGATGTGGATTGCGGCGAGGATGACATGTGTGACGGCGATGTTGGGCTGCTGGATCAAGGGGAGGATGGAGATATGCTGCCCTGACGGGGTGTGGTGGGTCTGGTAGTAGGTTATGAGCCGGGGCAGAGGCGGGTGTGGGAGGGGAGGCATGATGGTCGGGGACAAGGGTTGTTATGATGAAGGTAAGCACGTTGTCGATGAGGTGAGCGGAGAGAGGTGAGTGAGTGAGGAGTTGGGGGATGCCGAGCACCTGCAGCTGGCAGCACCTGACAGCATTCAACGCGGAGATACCTGAATTATACATTACTGTAATCGCTAAACATCTGGGAATCGTCCAACTTTCACAATACATAAAACGGAAATCAAACAACATGTCGAAAAGACAAGAAAAACCAAGCACAATGACCAACAAACCCGCAACCATGAACTCCAAAGTACTGAACCCATCACACTCTCGACCCGGGACTGGCCACTCTGACCGGCGACGACGCGATCAGAAACCCATCCCGGTCATACAGCCCCAGGCTGTCCACGCTCTTCAGGCTTATCTTTGAAGGACTCTCCCCCCAGTCCTCAGTTTTGATCCCCTTCCCGTCATCGCCGCCGCCGCAGCCCGCCTCAAAAGTAAATTCCCCCGTCACCGGCTTAAACTTATCTGCAGCACCCTCATTCTTGTCACTAGTGCTGAGACCAGTACTATTCTCTTTCCCCTCCCCATCCGCCGACGCCCTAAAGTACCCAAGCTCGGGCCCGGCAAAGGACGATGCCAGCGGCCCCGCCCTAGTCAGCACGGCACTTGCCGGCCTACGGTGGTGGTGGTGGTGGGGGTGGTGATGGCGCTGCTGGTTTGGAATCGGATGCATGACGCCCCCCACCGCCCGTCGCCTCTTGAGCGGTGACGACTCGGGGCTTACAGGACTGGTACTAGTGGCAATACCGCCAGTTCCGACCCAGCTGGCCGGTCTGGGGGTGGTGGGGATTGAGTTCCTTTTGTTGTTGTTCTGCTTGGCAGTGCCAGGGCTCACACCAGCAACACCGCCGCCGCCGCCGCCGCTGCCGAGGGCAAAGTAGTTCTTCGCTCCGATGGTACTATTACTCCTAGTAGCAGTAGTAGTAATGGTGGTGGCGGTGGTGGTCTCCCTCTGGTCGCTCCTTTGTGGCAAGGGTGGGGGTGGGAGTTGAGGCTGGATTGGGATCGAGATCGGGAATTTCCCCGCTTCGGAACTGATGCTGTTACTACTGCTGTCGCTAGTACTGCTAGCGCTGCGCTGGCTGGAGATTAAGGTGGCTGCGGTGGTGGCCGTGGCCGTGCTGCTACACGTACTGATCGAGCTGTTCATGCGCCGGAGTGAGGCGATGGTTGAGAGGACCGGGACAGGGACTGCCAGGGTCTTATTCTTGTTGGTGGTGTTGCTTCCGTTCTGATCCTGATTCTGACACTCATTTTTCGCTTTACCATTGCAGTCGCCGTCGGGCTTGTCTTTGTGACTATCCTCCTCGCCGATCACGGTGAGGATGGTCGGTGTCCCCGTGGGGACGGAATCACGCGTCGCCACCGCCAATGTTTTCGAGCTGCTGCTGCTGCTGCTGCTGTTGGCGTGCGCTTCCGGTACAGAAAGGGGTGCTGGGTACGGGGACGGGAAGGGGAGGGAATTTTCGTGGAAGCCAGCGTGTTCAAGGTCTGCAACTGGGTTTGAGGGATTGTTTGGAAGGTCCTGGGAGTATACTGAAGAGGAGATGCTCTGGCGGTTTTGGTTCAGTTGGTGTTGCTGACCTTGCTGCTGATGCTGGTTCAGGGGGAAGACGAGCGGAGCCCGCCTGTTTTCGCTTCCCGATCGGGATGGGAATGATAGCCCATCTACAGATGGAGGGATCAGAGTCGTGGAACGACCTTTACTCCGCTGGTCGTCTGCCATCCGCATTTCGGGCTTCACCAACGAGATGGTCTTGCGTCTTTGCTCCCGGAAAATGGATAGATAATCTGTCGCTGTTGGCTGGGGTAGCGCCGGGGTTGCACTCGGCGTGCTTATCTTGGTCGCATGCGGGGAGGCCTGCCCGTTCAAGTTGTTGTGGGGCGAGAATGTCTGGGTGTCCCGAATCGGCGGCGGCTCATCAGTCTTTGATGATGGAGCGTAACTGCCTATGCATGGCTGTATGGAGCCGGGCTCTGTCATGGAGCATCTGCGGGATGAACCCTGGTCGATGGCATTGATGGTGGGCTTTGCAGTCAACGTCAGCGGCCGCGGTGCCAGGACGAGCTCTTGTACCGGCTGTGCAGGTGGGTGGCCCAGTGTCATTCTGCGGAGATACCTCGAGCGTTCTAGGCTTTGCCGGAATAAGTCTTGAGCCTTGTGCTGTTTTGCCGGCCATCCCTGGTTGATTGATGCCCGACAAGCTGGAGACTGCGAAGGAGCCGATACAAATGGGTCGTTCATGCCTAGCACGTCCGCAGCCTGTTGTGATTGTACAACGAGGCCAGCCAACGGCATGATAGCCCTCCTGACTTCTTCGGGCATCTCGTCCTCGCTATACAGGGTGGACAGCTCAGAGGACACTGAGCTACGCACCGAACGGATTTGGGACGTATGTTGCTCTGCTTCCCCCTGTTTCCTCTGATTACCGCTGGGGCTGGTGGGTACCGATGGACCATCTGGAATCCCGCATTCGCCGCCGACAAGACTGCCCGTTACCGAAGGAACCGGGTTGCCTGAGCTCCGTATCCTGTGACCGGGAGTGCCTCGATTGCCAGGGCCGGTCTTTCTTGGACTTGGCGTCCTAGACGACGGTACGGAGACCTTGGAGTGTCGAAGCTTGGAGATCGCGGAAGGTGACTCTGTGAGCCCAATGCTTCTGGCAGTCCCACAGACGGTGCCTTCGCGCAGCCGTTTCTCGGTCGACCTCAGTATTTCTCTAAGGCTTGAGTCAGTCGACCGGGGCCTGGCACTCGATCTTGACGGCGTCTTGGGCGGAGCCCTGGTAGGGCTCCCAGCAGGGCTAGGGCGGGGTTTTGATATCCTAGAGATATCATGCCGTCCCCTGTTGGCGGGAAGGGCTGGCCTAGGTGGTTCCGGGAGCTCTCTCGTGCCTGCGTGAACCTGGCCATGACCCAACCCTGTTTTGAAGCCTTCCCAAATGGCCTCCTCACCGGGCCATTCAGCCGTTGGATAACCATAGACTGAGTAGTGCAGCCTAGGTAGCGCAGGTGCCTGGTTCACCATCGGCCACGAACCGCGAGCCCTTGTTCTCCCCTCCGCGGAAGTCGGAAACCCGCTCACCCTTGGCCCATGGAGAGCGTCCTCGTCAATCCAAGATGGCTTCTCTCGGCATGTCTTTATGCTCATGTCTCGGTCCCGTGATGGCCACTTGCATGACTGACGGCGATTAAGGCCCTTGAACACGCTGGGGAAGGCAGGGAACGATCTGTGACGGAGTGGCAGAACGTTGTCGTCGTCTTTGGACTGCGGCTTGGGCACCGACCGTATTGCCACAGAACACAGTCTCTGCAGCGTCGATCGCGTTTTGCTGGCTTTGGCGGGCGAGTCGCCTTGCTCCACGCTAATTACACCGTCTTCGTGAAGGGCCCTTGGACGGTGCGCTGCCCGGCGACGCAACAGCCAGAGGATGAAGACGCCAATGCCGCAGATGAAGGTAAGAGCACAAGGCAGGGCAACAGCCACGATGCTTGGGAGGGAAAGTGTCGTTTCTCTCGAGCCCAGGGGGTGTTGGCGCGGGAATATCATGGCGGATCTGCTGGGCGCTTCCTACCTTGCCGTCGTGGTATCAATGGCGCGTCAGTTTCGAAATAGGAGGCTACCTGCTCGTTCTTTTAGCGAAGACAACAGAGCATATTATCTCGTCTTTGGTCAGATTGTTAGACCTGACCCCTTGAATACAGCCAGCACTTCGGCAAACTGGTCGTCGGCTTCTTGATCCCGGAACTGGGAAGGGATGTCGAGATGACATGATCAAAGCCGGCTGGATGAACACGAGGTTTAAGGGGAGAACATAACATCATTTCAGGTTTCCCGACAGGAATCTGCTCAGAGAGCTAGTCCTGGTGCACGGTAATCTGATTTGGTGGGTTGGAATGAATTCTGCGTAGCAAGAACATTCCAGTCCCAACAATATTGTGCTGAAAAGCGCGTCAATTCAATTGGCGAGGCTCGGGAACATAGCAGATTACGACTTCTGAAAATGAGCCAATCTCCGATCAACCGAGATGCATCACATTGTTAGGCTCAAGGGCTTGTTTGTTGACTTTCGAGTCGGGTAGGTGGATAGCTCCGGCCGTGAATGAAGGTCAGGGTCATCAAGACTCCTTCATTTGGAGGGACCATGTGCATCTTAGTCTGGTACCTTGAAGGCAATTTTATAGCCCAGCAGAAAGGATGCAGAGATCTGAGCGTAATCGCCAGTCATCTCACAACTAAATCAACGCAAATATGTCATAAACTCAACGCTTCGAAGATAGAGGTCTCGCCGACCAGGAGCACCAGAAGCAGTGGTATCTTGACAATGCAGTCCCAAGTAAACACCTGAACACCGTCCCTCATGCGCAAAGTGGCAGCAGTCAATGCTACACTACAAGTGAAATTCTGGCAAGATCATAGAATGGCTTCCTCTCATCCTGCGATGCAAGACAGTCCCCATCACCTTGATGGCCCCCAAATTGGAGAGTCACAAGCCCCAGTCTCCAACACCTCTCGCTCTCCCAAGCATCGACCTTCCATGCATGAGCCCAGACGAGGAACTAAGACAAAAAGGGATCGAAAGTCGAAAAGCTGAGTTTTGTCCTCTATGTGCAGCAAAGATGTCTCCTCAAGAGAACTGCAAAATGAGAACATGGTAGCTCAGCCCACTTCACCCCTTTAGTGATGGGCGTGCCGATGAAGGTGCTGCAGCTGCCGACGAGCCTTCTGAGCCCCAAGCGTGGCAGTCACAGTGACAGTCTCCGTAGCCACCATAACGTACTCAACTGTCTCAACAACAACTATCTTGCTCACAGTGTTGCCGTTGGTGACGTAGTCGGTGCGAACAAGCTCATATCCTTCGGGAATGGGCGGGTCCGATAGGGTGGAGGTCGGAGCAGGAGAGGGTTCTGCAAGCGCATTGATCTCGGAAGTCGACGGAGTAGGAGATGGTTTTGCAAGGGCATTGATCTCGTCGGCAGACAAACCGGGGGAAGGCTCTGTAAGGGCATTGGCATTGAGAGTCGAAGTCGGCTCCTCCTGTTGCAC
This sequence comes from Canariomyces notabilis, assembly GCF_033297395.1. NCBI lineage: Eukaryota > Fungi > Ascomycota > Sordariomycetes > Sordariales > Chaetomiaceae > Canariomyces > Canariomyces notabilis. The sequence goes on from NW_027041840.1 coordinate 17,743, forward strand.
GACACTAGAAAGAGTGCTCGACGTGGTCGAGGCAGCCTCAACGGCCAACGACTCAACGCTCGCTACAGGCCCATTGTTGCTGCCAGTGTTGCTGTCAGCGTTGGCAGGCTCAGGCCCGTAGTGGATCTGAACACCACCAGGAAGCGATGCACCAATTACGCCGTCAATCTTCTCGCTGGAAATCATGGGTGCCGCCATCTTGCACTTCCTTTGCGTGCTTTCTGACTGGAGCGTGAAGATGGGGCAGTCAGAAAGCAGCCCACTGTCGTTAGTGCATTGCTCAACTGCGCTTTGAAGGAAGTCGGAGTCCCAGCCGCTTATGAAGTCGGCATGGTAACCAAAGCCTAGAAGCCAGATGTTAGATACAACAGGTTGAAGACGGGTACCGGGTTACACACCCTGGACATCCCCGTTGGAGATGACAAATTCGCCAGGAACACCAGTAAAGGCGTTCGTTGCCCAAATGGTCTCGTACATAAGGCCGGGCAGCTTCACATCAAACCCTTCGGGGCAAGTGCCAGTATTGACGAGATCGGGGTACGCGACGTGGTCTCTGTGGTTCGAGCTGCTGATATCCTTGCCGTTCCAGCAGGAAGGAAACATGACCTCGAAACGAACTCCGTCGGCGCAGTGGGCATCCAGATAATCCTTCTCTGGCAAGTAGTGGCGCTCTAGTGTTGCCTCGGGAGTTTTCTGATAGTTGAGGCAATTGAAGCCAATCGCACGCTGGCTGAGATCTTCCTGGGTGGTCTGGCCAAGGGCCGCCCAAAGCGATTTCTCCGGGTCCGGCTGCGAGTAGCTGAGCCCAGCAATTGAGTAGTTTCTGCGGTTGACGTCTCCGGCAACCATACGGAAATCATTGGGGAAGGCTTTGATTCCCGCGCCACGATTACCGGCGTCGGGCTCAAGGAAATAATAGCTAGCAGGCAGTTAGCGATTGATGATTCAAGCATATTCACGAGATCGACCAGGTTAACTTACGCAAGCATACCACCCACCTGCTCAACGGCTTGGTATGTGCCATTGGCGTGTTTGAAGTAAAGGTTGGGAGTCCAGTAGACCGACTTGTCTTGAATGACAGCGCACGAGGTGCAGTCAGCGTTAACAAGGTCTTCATATGTTACACTCTCGCTGAAGCCTGTAGGAAACGATGTTAGCAAACGCAAAAGCATCTTGAAGACAGTCCGCACGCTGCGGCACAAGAACACTTACCCGAAGACCCGTGGATCGTATGAGCATGGGGCGACAGAGTGCCCGGGTTGATCAAAGGGTCAAGGCGGGCCAAGGCAAGACGGCCGCGGCATTCCATACGCCAGAAGGCGACGGCTCCGCTCACGGAGCCAAGAATGGCCAGTTGAATGTCGATTCTCATTTTGATGGATGCAGGGAGCGACTTTCAAGGTCAGATGGTACGAAATGATGGGATAGGGAGCGTGAGAACTGTTTGAACGTGTATGTTTTCGAACAGGCCGAGGATAGAACTGCTGACTGAATGAGGATTGAATTGTCGAGCGTCGAAGTCGAATCAGAGACTTGACGATCCTGCGCGCAGAATTGATGTTAGCGCCTTCATCTCATCGCTTTTGAGCCGGAGCAAGTAAGCGAAGGCTATCCGGCCATTATGGTTACTAGTCACCAGATGCGGGGGAGAGCAACTACTCTCTCCATCCACCTTGAGAATCGACATACCAGCTCAAGGATGTCGAGGTGAACGTAAATCTGTGAGAGATGACACAGCCTCAGCAAACCGACCACAGACGGTCGCTCACTGCGGCTGCGTGTCAAGCTCACAAGTGTCTAACTCCGGAACACGAAGGCCTCTCTCCGGGTTTGCGGGCTTGTCGCACCGGGCTGGTGTGTGGTGAATGAATGTCGTCGAGTCGCAGTCCGCGACTTTGTGCGGTACTTAACCGCGAAAAAGGGGATTGGCAATCGACACAAATCGGAAAAGGAACGGATGCCAGATCGATGCCGCCGATAATAAGAGGTAAGGAGCGTGGGGCCCGAATTGGGGTTGAAGAGAAGTCTGAAAGTGAATGACAGGGCGAAGAAAAGGGTGGCGCAGAAAACCAGGAGAAGGGTCTTCTGCGAGGAACGGCAGCGACGATGGTGGTGGTGGGTTGAAGATAACCCAGATTTGAGAGCTCCAGGCTTCTCGAAGTTGGACCTAACTACGGAGAAACGGCAAGGGGAAGGATGGACCCCTTGACCGGGGTGTTGTTTGTGCGACATCGCTCTTTCCTTAAGCGGCACTCAGCCACCCAAGACAGGAGTGTCATTGGCTGGATCGGCGGCTCCTTTGGATTAAGGGGACAACTGCCAAGGAGTGCCCACATATCTTGTGGGGTTGGTGCCTGGCTAATCCAGGAACGCCAAATCTGACGTGCGCGGTGCGTTCTGTATCCGCAAGGTACCGTACGAAGCTATGTACTTCGTACCCGCAACCTACAAGTTCAAATATCCGCCTTTGGATGATCCATAATTTTGCACTGCCGGATGAGCTGGTTGATGGATCCTTGCGACGACTTGCTGACAGCCTTAGGTATCATAGGTCTGGCGTAAGCATAGGTAGGTTCATTGCCTGAAAAGCCTTCATTAAAAGATAGAGAGGACAATAGAGACTTGCCATAGGGATTGAAGTCTCCAAGCGTTTCTCAACAGGACAATGTCGCTCCACGATAGACTGTGCGCAAACACTCATGGAAGTTCTCAACAGCAGCAAACCGTGGAAATCCGCGCCGCCTACATCGGAGCGCGTGATGTTCTACGCCGCTCCTCGCCACGGTAAGTTGTGCCTGGCAAACCAATTTCGTCGTCTCACGTAACTCCGGGATGTGGCGACATCGCGACGCTCAGCCATGTAGTGTAAATGCACAATTAGAGGTTCTGCAAACATCAGTCGAACTGAGGGGAATTTGGGATGACTTCGGTGGCGGTCGGCAGAGGATGCGACGAAGCGGGGTGCATACGTATGCATATCACTGGTTGAAATGAGGAGGGGTCCCAACGCAAAAACGCTTGGAATCTGATGAGCGCCAACGTGAAGGCTGAAACAGTTTCATGTGTACCTACACTACATGTACGAAGTAGTATCCATATAGATGAGGCTAACATATTCGTATGGTACTGAGCGGTTCCCGGTTCATTCAAAGCCAAGATATCCCGATAACCAACCATGCCGCAAAATGTCGAGCTCTCAACCTTGTCTGCCTTCCGCTGCAAGGATCTCCATTGATGAATTTTCCCCTATTTTCCTAGTGGATTCCGTAGAGACGCTCCTCAAGACTGTCAACATAAAACCCCTGACCTTGCGCCTGTTTCGCTGGTCATCATTAGATTGATATTCTGATCCGCATTGGGGGATTTCCGTAGTTAACATTTGCCTGCTACGTAGCGGCTTCGTCCATCATCGACGAGCGAGTTGTGAGTTTGTGGCCGATAGTATTCTAGTTCTTATTTGGCTACTTTACTAAACCCTAGTATACGTCCACAGATATCTTCGCTACCTCGATACGCGCCATGTAGTATATCTGAGGGGAACGTATGCACAATGAGCATTTTCATCTACCTGATACCTGCCTAGTCTTCAGATCGACCGACATTTGGAAAGTAGTTTCTCTTAAGTCTGCGATACCGATCTTGAGGCTGGTCAGATAATGAATCTACACGCACGTATCACGAGGGTCATCTACGACCAGACCAACCGGATAGAGTGAACTAAGGTGGCTCACCAGGCCCGGGTTTGCTCAAAGGGCACAGGAGTTTCGAGTCATAAATGCCTCGCACTTAGGCTCCAGCTCTACAGTAATGCTTAGATAGCTCAACTGATTGGAGACTCAGTTTGCGTGCTGGATGTACATACGGCCGCATACTGTCTCCAGTGCCATGAGTGGTTCAAAGCATGTGCCCGGTACTTGATACATACAGTGCCTTGTCGGATAGGAGCAGTGGTTTTGTCCCAGGTAGCTTAGTACCATAGATCCTGTCCCTCATATGCTAACGAGGCCGGCGGACCAGGAGGACTACACAGTAGTTACTCTTTAATGGTGCTATACATCCATGGATGCAAGCAGCATGTGTACGATACACTGGAAGCGGTGATAAGATCCTGCGGCGGCAGCGTGGGTATAGTCTGAGTGGCATTGAGCCTGAACGGTACACCAGACTGAGGTACTAGCGGCGGGCGTTATATAAGTTAGGTTGGGCCAGAATGGCAACCGATTCGAAGCCCATTCCTGATGGGACGGAAGGTGCTCTGCAGTCCGTTTGAGCTGATGGTATTGTTGACAGCAGGGGACAAGTCTCCCCACTCCAAACCGACGGTGGTCGGCCCCAATATCCATCAGATCCGGTCGTTGAGGCGGAAGATAACGTGCGAGTTGAAGCAAGGCAGTGGTTGATTGTCGATCTGGGCATGAGGTGCGGCATGGAAACGGCCATGGTCTGGATCGCTGACTGGCTGGAGTGGGCAATTTAGTGGGGCACTTTCCCTGCCTAGCAAGAAGGTGGGGGGGTCCAGTCAACCGTCGCTCAACGCAACAGGTCCTCGACACGCGTAGATTACCCGACAATATCCCGACCAGACGTTGGAAAGTTGCGAACCGTTGATTGACTGTTAGAAGACCGTCAGTTGGCACCTGCAAATGGCTGTCTAGGCTCGCATTTAGTATTTTAGTCAACTGAAACCCGGTTGTCATCAGGAAAATTCTGTTGCGTTGAGCAACGGTTGGCTGGACCCCCCCCCTTCCCGTACGGTGCTGAGCCTGCCCTTTCCCGCCCCACCTTTAACCTTGGAACTCAGGTCAGTTAGGCGAGCAATCGCTGTGGCTTCAAGGGTTGATTGTGGATGTGGCTGCAACAATCAACCCCTTGTGGAAGCAGCTTTACGCGACAGCACTGTCTCTGCGCTTCGCATGTGTTACTTCGCCTTCCCAACTATTGTCCTGGGGCGATATCTCTTGACAGACTACCTATATTATGGATGATCTCTCTGGGCTGAGCTGGTCCGCGCCCAACCCCAACACCACAAAGTCTGGGCAACAGAGACCCACGAACACTGTGACGACGCCATATCCTTCGTTGCGCCCGACTCCCTCGCCCTTCGCATCCGGTCGCAACACTCCGCTGTCGGCCCAAGGCTCTGGGAGCACTGGGCCAAAAGCGCCAGCCTCCAAGCCCACTCAGGATAGCTTTGGCAACCTCCTCAACTTCGGCGCCGGAAAAAGCAACGCAAACCTAAGTCTGCGCGAGCGACAGGACCAGCTAGAAGCCGAGAAAAGAAGGAAAGAGGAGGAGAAGCGCAAGCAGGCACAGGCATATTACGGCGATGGGCAGTTCTTCGACTCGCTCGGCCAGCGCCAGTCGGGCCTAACCTCGGCTCGGACATCATCGCCTGCAGCACCGGTGCCAGCCGCGACGGAACAGAGTCTGGGGACGCAGAACGGGAAATCTGCAGCCGAGTCGGACGACGACCTGTTTGCCGCCTTCAATGCTAGTACAAAGGTGGACAACTCAAGCTACTTTCCGCCGCCTGCTCTCTCGGACAGCCTTCCGACTGCGAACGCGCCGAATCTGGACCTTGGTGATCCACAAGCGTGGAATAAGGCTGCAGTGCCCGGTGGCCAAGGTTTTGGCGACGATGACGACGACCTATTCGGACTCAGCCAGCTCAAGGCGAAGACTAATGCGCCGCCTCCCCCAGCTGCGGACGAGGACGATGATTTGCTGGGGGATCTGGCTAAGCCTGTTGACCAAGTCAGGAAGCACGAACCGCCATCATTTTCCCGGGAACCCGAGCCTGGGAAACCTATTGAGGATTCATCTTCGGATTCCGAGGTCGGGCAACCCACGGCTTCAGATGATCCTTTCGACAAGGCTGTAGCTCAGCTGGTCGACTACGGCTTTACCCCTGAGAATGCGAGGAGAGGCTTGACAGAGAGTGGTGCGGGGCTAGATGTCCAGGCTGCGGTCAACTGGTTGTTAGATGACGCGCACAGACAGGCTAAAGAGAAAGCCAAGGGACGAGGAAGCGCCACGGACCATTCCAGAGGTGGCGACGAGCGCACTTCAAGGCAGTCTCGTCATGAGGCTCCGACTTGGATGAGGGAAGAGTCTCCCAGCAATGGAACTAGGAGTAGAGACAGCCGGTCACCGGCCTCCATGGATACCGATTTTGCGAAAACAGCTGCCGCCGTGGGCTCAAGTTTTCTCAAGACTGCTAACAGCCTCTGGAAAACTGGGCAGAAGAAGGTCCAGAAGGCAGTCGCAGAGTTCCAGCAGGACGGAGACCCAAATCAACCAAAATGGATGCGGTCGGCCCAAGACCGCCACGAGGCTGACGTGAGGAGACAACCGGCCCACGTCACAGATGAAGCTCTCTTGCTAGAGTCAGGAGGGCGACCGGAGCGGAGGCCAGGGAGGATGACACCAGAGAGCCACCCTAACCGGGACTCCCCATTCCGCGAACGCTCACCAGCTCTACCGCCCCGCCCTGGGCAGGGAGTTCAGGCTCCGAAATGGCAGCAGTTCTCTCAAGCGACTCTCGGTCCACATCCCCGGCTGAGCAAGCAGGTGACCGAAGAGGAAAACTTCCAGGCATACGTTAGTCCCGCACGTAGGAAGAAGGCTACTCCCCAGCCGTCGGCAGAGGGAAATCCACCAGCAGAGCCAGAACCCAACCTGCTGTTTGGACAAGAATCAAAACCTACGCTGGCAGTGCGATCTACGCAGCCGTCGCAGTCTCCAGCCCCCCCATCTACAGCCCCCCCATCTACAGCTCGATCATCACCGGCCCCAAGACCAGCGCCTGCGCGTCCGCCTCGCCAGATACCCAACACCTCGCCGATCGCCTTAGAAAGTTCAACTAAACATCGTCTGGACGGCACCGCGCACTTCAAACGTGGCGATTACGCCGCCGCCCACGCCTCATACACTTCCTCGCTCGCCGCAGTCCCACAGGACCACCCATTAGCCATTCTCCTGCTCTGCAATCGCGCGCTGACGGCACTCAAGATAGGCGAGCCGCGGCAAGCCGTCGAGGATGCCGATACCGCAATCCGATTGATCGGTCCAGGCAAGGGCGAGGGCGAGCACGTCGAACTGCACGGAGGTGATAACGGCGCCGCCGAAAAGCGCGACATGCGGGAGCTCTACGGCAAGGCACTAGCTCGCAAGGCGGAAGCACTCGAGCAAATGGAAAAGTGGGCCGATGCCGGGGCGGTATGGCAGCTCTGTGTTGAATCTGGGCTGGGCGGGGCCGCCGCAACGGCGGGCCGCCAGAGATGCCAGAAGGCGCTCGCGCCCAAGCCGGCGCCGGCACCAACTCGCCCTCCTGCTGCCGCCGCGGCGCGGCCGTCGGCGCGTCCTAGACCCGCCTCGACAAGCCAGAAGAGCTCAGACGCCGTGGAGCGGCTGCGCGCGGCCAACCAGGCCGCCGAGCGCGAGGGCAATGAAAAGTTTGAGCTTGCCGACAAGGTCGATGCGCGCATCGCCGCCTGGCGCGACGGCAAGAGGGATAACCTGCGGGCGCTCCTTAGCAGTTTGGATACCGTTTTGTGGGAGGGCAGCGGGTGGAAGAAGGTGGGACTGCATGAGCTGGTGATGGCCAACAAGGTCAAGGTGGTCTACATGAAGGCCATTGCGAAGACACATCCCGACAAGGTGAGTACCCGTATTTTTTTGTGATCTCTGGTGATGGGGCCTTGAGTTTATTAACGGGGATGCTAGATTGCGCAAGACGCTACCACGGAAGTGCGCATGATTGCTGGGACGGTGTTCAGCACGCTCAACGAGGCGTGGGATAAGTTCAAGGCGGAGAACAACCTTTGAAAGGGATAAGGATGGTTTGAAGCATGACATATCAAGCAAGCGGCATCATAAAAGGCTAGAAATGGTGGTATCACACGCATTGCGGTGTTGAGGGGGAAGGTACGGGAAATAGGCGCGATAAGCCACGCTCTAGATTCAAACAGACGCCATGCCCTCCGTAGACTTTGCTTGAACTTCTTGAAAACACTGAGCCATCATAGTGCGCTATGCAAAAAAACCAAACCGAAGTCCCAATGCGCCATGAGGTAACTTTAATTCGATCATAGCCCTAGCATCCTCCTGACCCCTTCCCTCACCTTCTTCTCATACTCACTCCGCCGCTCCCGCCACATCTTGGCAGCCTCCACGTTGGCAGGGCTCTCGTCGTTGGGCTCAGCCAGCATGCTCATGACCGAGATGAGTATCTTTTCGACCGACTGTATGGGCGACCAGCGCTCCGACGCATGCTCGTAGTGGTTCGGGTCGTCACCGGGAGGGTGCAGGATCGAGATGCACACCAGGCCGCTGGGGTAGACTGTTGAGCTTGTTAGAGACCATCCGCTTGTGTAGCACGTGGACAATGGGGGAAAAGGCAGTACCATTCGGATGAAACACCTCGCCGAGGAATTTCATGGTTGGCGGGGCGAGGGGATAATCCTTTGGAAAGCGCAGTTCGGCGGGAAAGACGCCGCCCTCAAAGGGTGTGCCCTCGGGCCCTTGAATCAGCGCTTCCCAGTGCAAGAGGTCGTCTTCGGATACAGGGCCGGCCGTAATGCCCTCGGGCGGGTTGTTGGTCAGCGCGCGGTATTCTTGGAGCAGGCGCCGGTGCGCCGTCGATTGTGCCATCTTCTTGCGATGCAAATGTGAGCCTTCCGGGTATTGGTTGTAACTTGTGTGGGCTTTCGTTCAGTGAGTTGCGGTGGGAAGTTTACTAGGTGCTTATACGTAGAGTCGTAGGACAGAAGGTTCGCGATCGCCGGCCCATGTTCCGGGAACCTTGGAAGAGTGGGAGTTATGACACGTGGATCCCCGAGCCCAGGTGGCCACCCCGCCTGGGGCGGTTGCATACTGTACTCACTAGTACTCACCCCTGCAGCAGCGCTTTGGCCAAGAAAGCCTAGGCTTGGCTTGACAACTACCGGAGCTCCGCGGCTACCTTAACTACAAAAAGGCTTTGTCCAATTGGCAACATACATCAGATGTACTTCCATGTTGGAAATCCGAGCTCGATTCCATTGAACCTGCTGTCAATCGCCGGCCGCAAAGCGCAAGCTGGTGCCTTCAACCCAGCCCGCCATGCCGCCAGCATTGGGCTTTGGGAGGGCGCTGACTCGGAGCCGGCGTCTCCCAGGCCCAACCAAGAGCCCATCGATATGTCTCTTTTGTTCCTTCTTGCCCCCTAGAGCCAGGTTCCCTCCTCTTCAACCATCTTTCCAGTCCACCCTTCCCCGATCGCGACGAAAACCACAACCAGACGCCATCCGCAGCCAAACGACCGCCTCAGCAGCCCCCGCCACCAGCTCCAAGCCCGACTCCGATTCAAACCCCCGCCGAGCCCTCCATCGCGCGCTGCTGGACCTCCAGTCCCATGCCCCCGGCTACGTCAACACCTTGCGCCTGCAGCTGGCCCTGCGCAACCTCACCCAGCCCCCCGGACACGAGTCAATCCGTGTCGCCTTCCTCGGCGCATCACCACCAGCATCCTCCTCAACTACTACCACCCCTACCGCCAGGCGCAACACAACGAACCGCCTCCTTCGACTGGCGCTGGCCGACCCGCTCAAGCCAGCCCAACCATGGGAAGCGCAGCTTGAAGCGCACGACACGGCTACGCACCCGCTCGTCGTCCGCGTCGGGCCGGCGGCGGCGGCGGCGGCGGAACAGCACCATCTGGAAACAGACGGCACGCAAATACGACAACAAGAGAAGAAGCACGTTATTCCCGAACTGCGCGTGTCTTCGCCCTTGCTGGACGGCGGAAATCTGGAGCTGCTAATTGCCGAGGTCGGCGAGGCGCTTTTCGCAGATGGAGTGGAGGTGCAGGTTGTTGACGACGCCATTCTCGTTCCGACGGTGGAGGTGGCGTCGACCACGGCAGGGCACGTGGCGCCTGTCAGGACGCCCGTGCATATGGCCGTGCTGGTTGGGGACGGCGTCTTGGGGGCGGCGGGGGTTTTGGGACTTCCCGTTTCTGAAGGCCGGGACGTCGTGACGGCTGCGGTGAACTTTGCTGGGCTGGGCGAGGGCGATTTGCGGGGCTGCCCGCTTGTTCCGGTCAACGTGGATGCGGCTAGTGAGGGGTTGGCGCTGTTTCGCGCCGATGTCAGCAACGCGATGAAGTTCGAGGCTCTGTGGACCGCGGGGAACGTTGGGCGCATCAGCAAGTGGCTAAGGGCGAATGTCCTGGCGAGTGGTGAGGGCGTTACGAAAGCCCCGGTGCGCAACCTGGTCCGATCGGTGCTTCGGAACGCCAGGGCCGCGATACAAGAGGCGGAAGTCCGTGAGTTGTCCTCGGAATTGAAGGAAAAAGTCTCGCCCGGTTCTATTGCGCAACTTGATCAAGCTCTTTCGGAGTGGGCGCAAAAGGCACACGAGGAGTTGCAGCAGCAATTGGACATTGCCTTCTCAGGTCGGCAGTGGAGGAACCTGGGATGGTGGAAGCTTTTCTGGCGTGCAGACGATGTGGGCATGGTGGCCTCAGAAATGGTGGCACTTCGTTTCCTTCCGGACGCAGAGAAGGGCATCATCTACCTTGCCGGGCGTATCCAGGAGGCGGGCATCGTCGAGGGGCAGAAAGGGCAGCCACTATACCCTGGGCCAACACTAATTCAACCGGGGACAACCAGCTCCCGGCAAGACGAAATCGCACCTCTCACGGTAGCGAAGTGGCCGACACATATCCCTTTCACAAGGAATTATCTCCAGGAGAAGACTGTACCGGCGCTGCAAGCTCTGGCCCAAAAGCTGGTCATCCACTCGGCAAGCTTGGGGGGGTTGAGCAGCGCCCTGGCAGGTCTGTCATACCTCTCGGGCCTTGGGGCGTACGAGTGCGGGGCGATCGCAGCTCTTGGCCTTATCCTGAGCTTTAGACGCCTCCAGCAAAAGTGGGATGCGGCTCGGGAATACTGGGAAGGAGAGGTACGCGAGGAAGGCCGCAAGGCCATCCGCGCGTCAGAGGCTAGCATTGCTGGTGTTCTAGCCGAAGCAAGCAAGCCTCGTGACGATCGGCATGCGGATCTGGAGGAGCTAAGAAAGGCTGAGGACATCATCAAGCAAGCGGAGGATGCTCTTTCACGGATGACGTAGGCGAGAGCATTGTCTCGCTGTATATCTCATGTATTCTTACACGCAATGTGTCTAGACTCGCTCAGTCTCGCGGCTCGAGCCAGAATTCCGGGCTTGGTGGTAGGCTCGTGTCAGCCCATGAACAAAGAGATACCATATCTAGGAGTAAGACACGATACGTACCCTCGCCAAATCAGGGTGTGAAGACAATATCGTCCTTCGTTCAGGGTAAGCATCCTGGGCTACCCCCCGGCGTCGCCCTTTGGAGTCTTCCCCCATTCTCTCCCGCCCCAAAAGAGCCGCTCCAAGCTCCTCGTCTGTAGAATCACCCTGAACGCCGAACCACGTGGGCCAATACGACGCCCTTCTCTTTCTTGTGCTTTTCCGCATGCCTCATCCAGCCAACCAACTAACCAATCAACAAAACCAGCCAACGGTACGCAGCTGCGTTTATCTACCGCCCCGACCACCAGCCCTCGCCCTGCTAACCGTCGCTCTTCCTCTGGCAAGACCGACACCTCTGCCACGAACGTTGCGACTTCGGAACATGGGCGCGTTCCTGTACGAGACAAAAACACACAGGTGTCAGCCCGCGCGCCACACCAAACACTTGTTTGTGCATTATCATTTCTTTTCGTAGGGAGACGCACCTCAGCATGTCGGGGACGATAAAGAATCGCACGTGGCTGCCGCGAATGTAGACCTGTTCGAGATGGCTGACGCGCCCGTCGCGCGCTGTGACTGTGATGTCCTTGAGCTGCACGTTCATGTTGTCCTCGGCTGGAGATATTGGGAAGGTAGTGGTTAGCGCTTTATTCGTTATGGCTGGATACGGCGGGGAAGGCAAAACAGATAGACTGGCATACCTTCAATGAGCTTGCCCCGGTAGGTCGTGCCTGAGGTAATTTCGAGCGTGACAATGTGGCCCTGTCCATTTGCGAGCGAGTGGTTAGCGGTTGGGGAGATCGGAGGGATGGATTGATGTCGATGACTTCGCGCGTACCTGAGCCTCATTGAGAAGCTTGATGGGGATGCCGATTGTGGATGTCATGTTTGGATGTGATTGCGATTGTTGCTATCGTCTGGTTTGGAGCTCTTGGCGTCGCGATGCGGTTTGTAGGAAGGATGTCGGTTCGCGATGGTTTAAACGGAGGTGGGATTTGGTTGGAGCTGGGCAGCCGTAGTTTTTCCGCCCGCACTCCGCAGGAGGGAAAGTCTTGGCGCCGATGGTGGGGCACTGCCGTGAGGTCTTGCCAGCGTTTTGCAGGTGCTGCCATTAACGTTGATTATCGGCTTCCATCCAATACATAATATGGAATTCTCACCCACATTACGCAGCCCGGATGGATGCTTTGATTGCTTCGACCAGATGACCTAGGTCTTCTTCCGGCCCGTCGATCTAAGCCTCGGTTGAGGCCGGTCAAGCCGCACCTGCAAGATTCACTGGCCGCAAAGCCACCACGAAATTCCAAACAGGAGCCATCAAGTCCATCAGCAGACTTCCTCCCGTCCCGATTTTGCAGGGCTACCTATTGGATCTCTCTCCCCAAGAAGCCAAGCGGCGCGGCCGAGATGGGATATGCCCGGCGTCGACGTCGCAGAGCCCCCGGCCGGAGGGGCCGGTAACCGATGCAGCTGCGGGTGATTGTAATTCGATCTCCTTTCCCTCTACGATGTACCCTAAGTGGGAGTCTGTCGTACTCTGCGTGGCCTGTTACCCAAAATCATGTGAGGCCGCGTTGGGCAGCCGTGATACGTCCTGGCGTCCCGGCTGCAGATGGTGTTGGCACCATCGGGCACCAAACCATGCGAACGGCTGCGGCATGAGGCCGCAATGATAGGGTAACATCACATCATGGAATTTGGCTCTCTGTTCCGGGGTTATACAGACCCTTCACCCAGGTCTCCGTCTCTGCACCTGCAGGAGGCGCTGATTGGGAGTCGACGGGAGAGACTTCGCCGGCGCCTCGCCCAATGGATGAACATCGCCACTCCGTCTCGGCTGCTCATTGGCATAACGGTATGAGGCTGCTCTTTCCTGGTTTCCTTGCCTTCTCGCAGCTGTCACACAGCGCGTCCCTTTGCGGGCAATCTATTTAGAGTCGCATCCTCCTGTTGCAGGTTGCTGCAGGCTTCAGCATTATCTTCTCCTCTTGGTTTGTTAACCTGGCAAAGACATAAGGTCCTGATTGCATGAATGCAATCTTATGTTAGCATGCCCATACAGCTGCAATCTGTTCCAAAGCCTGCTCCATATTCCAAGGCCGAACTCCAGCTGTCAAGTGCAGCCGCTCTTCGGATCTATAGTCTTGTTCGAGGCTTGATGAGCACACCACAGCCTATTTCCTTGACGACCCGGAAGTCCCTCCCGGCGCCCCAGCTTCTGTATTTACATCTGCTCCAATTCTTTATCTAATAGGAGATGCCACCCAAGAATCGCGAGTACTACCTTGGCACGAGTCCCGGCCAGGACTTTGCTTGGCTCACATTCCGAGCGCCTACCCTGGCTCAGCATCCTGAGAACAAAGCAGAGCCAACGCCGACGTATACAGTCCCTAAGCATCAGCGCACAACGATGCCGCCCATAACGGAAGAGCCGGCGCAGGCCTTGATGTTGCCTGCCAACATCAAAGCGAAGGCAGGCGCTGTCGCAACCAAGTCTGAAGCAGCCAAGTCGAAAAAGGCCAAACCTCCTAAAGCGGCGCCGAGAAGAGCCGGCCCATGGTCGGATTGGTACGTCAGCGAAGACCGTCATTACTTTTGGAGAGCAAGGAAGACACCTAGTGGTACGTCAAACTTGGGCTCGAGACACCTAGCGATTGTTCTAAAACTTCGCAGAAACTTGGGACTACCAGTATAAACCGAGCTACCAAGAACAGCCCAGGCCCGCAGCCGCATCGTCGACCACCCCAAGAAGCAAGGCTAAGCAACAGCCATCCTCTCCCTCGCCAGGACCGGCCCCAACCAGTCCCACCCGGGTGCCAAATTTTGACTCACCCAAAACCTCTTGGCCAACAATCATAACTACCTCGACGGGATACCCAACCGAAGTATCCGCCTCCAGCTCCAGGACGCTGTCCACTCTTGCTAGAGAAGTTGAAGAGGGCAGCGGGGAAACCGCTAGTTTGGACCTCGTGCCCATAGTTGTAACAGCTAGGCCGCAGCCCGCGCGCAGCAAGCACAGCAAACGGCCCGTTGGGCCCGTCTTACGCCTCATCCAGGAAAGTCGCAGTCGCCGGTCCAAGTCCGAGGTTAACAAATCTACGGTCGCTGTTACGGCCTTCACCGCTGCAGCGGGTACCACCGCGCTAAGCAACGACGATAGAGCCAAGGGGAAGAACAAGCAGCAAGGACAGGGCGACGGCGCAGTTCACGACGGCCACGATCATAGTAGCAATGGCTATAATACTCACAGTAATCTCCCAACCAAGGCTCGCGCGGCATATGCGAAGAAGCTGCATGCCAAGGTCAAGTCGGAGAAGGAACTAAAGGCCGATCCAAAGCGGCGGGTGAGGACATGGTTGAAGGGCGTCGAGCTGGATACCGCGCCCCTACCGCTGGATGAATGGGGTTTCCCAATCTACCGATGATCAGTTTCTCATGTTTTGCTGTGTTTCCCGTACTTCTGCATTTCCAGTCCCGAATTTCCAGGTTGATACCCTTTCTTTCGACGCGCACAGGCTGTGGCAGAATATGCATTGATTTGAATTGCACTCCTTCATACGAACCATATACCTAAAGTCGGAAGCGCAACACTAGCCCTTCGTTGTTGCGTCTGTCAATTGCGACTCCAGCCTACGGAGTGTGACCTTCCAGCTGTGACGAAATCTGGAAGGTCCTGAAATCGATTCCATCTGATATGCTGTCCGGCGCCAAGGGATGTAACGCTTCTTGGCATCCAGGCGTCAGAAACAAGAAGTTGATTGGCCAATCGCGGGCCGATTGCGTCATAAGTCCAAAGTCCCGGATCCGCTAAAGACCACGCGACCAAAATCCAAGGGTGGAAAAACGTACATATGAAGAATTTACACTAATCATCTAGATTATCATGTCATAGAAGAGTTTTCTTGCACTGGATGCGTGTCCAAGTTTTGCTTCGATGTATTGTAGACAACTGTGGGTGAGATGGTGTCGCTCTGTCTTTAATACACTTACACTTTGCCTCCCAATTATTTTCGAGGTACCCCTTCCTTTCTCGAACATTCCCACAATCACCAACCTGAAAGCATCAGTTTCACAGCCTCGGCCAAGAACTCAGAACTCTTTTTTCCCATAACTACACTAAAACTTTTGCACTATATTTGTATCCATCTTTTCTCGCTGCTCACATACACGTACTGGTAACTTCGCCAAAACCGGCAATTTTCACACATCTTGCCGTCTCGTTCGTGTGGCGTGGAACCAAGCATATGTTTCGCAGCGGCAAACTGTAAGCGACCATGGCATCTTTCATGTCCAACTTGAATCCGGTGCCCACATTGCCGGAATACACGGGCCCATACAAAGTAGGAACCGTCGATGTTGAGATACCAGTCTCGGAACTCGCGTCGCCCAGCCCTACTCCAGACGGCGCCGCAGATATCGAAACCGTCCTGTTCAGGATATTTTATCCTTGCGTGCCTGAATCCCGGGGAAAGCGCATAACCTGGCTGCCAGCGCCACAGCGTCTTCACATTGCCGCCTATGCGCAGTTTCTCGGGCTGGGTTCTCCCTTGGCGTCTATCCTTTCGTAAGCTGGACCCCGCCCGTTGTCATTTGGCCAAGTTATATTTCGGGTTGCTAACGGTGCGGTTAGCTTTCTCCCTCGACATCTTCACTGGACCACGATTCCAGCGCAGAAAAATGCAACTCTTTTGGATCCCACCTCGGGCAATCCTAGCCCGAGGTGGCCGGTCATGATATTTTCTCACGGCCTAGGCGGAAATCGCAATGCGTACAGCCACTTGGCGGGCTCGATGGCCTCGTATGGCGTTGTGGCCATCTGCCCAGAGCACCGAGACAGAAGCGCAGTGCTCTCGCTAATCCGCGCACCTGAAAGCCAACAGAAGCGCTCCGGGGTCAAAGCCACCAGGCATGTGGTGCCTTATTCTCAAATACCCCATGACCAAACACACGAGGTGTGGGAGGCCCGCAACAAGCAACTCCGCATCCGGCTGTGGGAGCTGGGCCTCATCTTCGAGGCGCTCATGGCGATCGACCGCGGCGACGAGGCCATCATCAAGTCCAACCTGAACAAAAGCACGCTCGAAGCCGCCCTGTCCCAGTTCAGCGGCAAGCTCGACGTCCTCGATCCGGGCAAGGTGATTTTCGCGGGCCACTCCTTCGGGGCAGCCACTGTTGTCCAGCTCGTCAAATCGACCTACTACCGCAACCACCCGTCCGTGTCGAGCATGGCCGCACCTCTCTTCACCCCGACCGAAAACGGCGCAATCACCCGGCAAATCACCCCGCATACGCCAACCATCCTCCTCGACATGTGGTGCTTCCCTCTCCTCTCCGCATCAACCTCGGCGCTCTACAATCTCCCCTTACCCTGCTACTCCCGCAGCGCTCAACCTGCAATGCCATCACCACCGCCAGGCGGCAATGCCGTGTTAGCAATTGAATCAGCCCACTTCTTCTCGTGGACCGAACACTTGCACGCCAAGGCGCGCATTCTCTCTGCAGACCCTTCCTCAACCTCCTCCACCCCGGACGAACCGGCCAAGCGCGGGCCGATACCGCAACAACCGCACTTCTTTTACGTCGAACACAGCGCTCACCTCAGCCAGTCCGACTTTGGCGTGCTGTTCCCCTGGCTGACGGGCAAGCTGTGCGGGTCGACGCAGCCGGAGAGGGTGCTGCGGCTGAACGTGCGGGCGCAACTGCAGTTTCTGCGGGAAAACGGGGTCGTCGTGGCGGGGACGGCGCGAGGCGACCTGGTGGACGGGTTGGGCATCACAGGAGGGGATGAAAGGAATGGTGAGGAGGTTAAGGGAGAGGGAAATGACAAGTGGGTGGACAGGGACGAGGGGATTCTGCGCAAGGACGGCGGGGTCGATGCGTGGAAGTGGATTGATATCTGCGGGTTACTGGGAGACGGCGAGTATCCCTCCGAGGGGGATATGAGCCGGGAAACCGAGGGAGGGGAGAGCGCGGAGGCGGTTAGGGCTGAAGAGGGAGAGAAGGAAATGCAGGCTGAGATTGAGCCTTCATTGGAAGCGGCGGTGGAGGGGAAGCTGGCTGAGGCTGGGAGGGAGGTGTTGGGTGCGTAAGTGGGCGGTATGGCATTTATCGGGGGTATTTTGTAGCGATATTTTGCATTTTTCGCATGGCGGGCGTTGTCGCTAGATGGATGGTTTGTCACATTAGTGTAGACTAAGAAGGGTTGCCAAAGCATTTCGCAGCAAATCTGCTAGTTACCTAGATGCTTCAAGTCTTGAGCGTAGTGAGTTGTGACCCTTCGTTGAGGTGATATGATCGCAAGGATCGTGCCCCCGGACTCTTCTTAAACCCCCTGAGGATCGACGCGGGAAATCCCGCCCCGCATTTCTGGAAGCTGCGATAGTAACCACAGCAACCAAGATAACTAGCTCTAGCTACGTACTCCATAGCGATCGGGGCAATTGAGGCCGCTCAGACTTGCTGCCTGCATTGCTGCGACCGCACGTCACGTCGCTAGTGCTTCACCATCCCCTCTCGAGGATACTTACCTTACTCCGTACTCCTGGGCGGCTGCGAATCACGTCTGTAATTTATTACCGGCACGCTCTGTTCTTGACGGTCAACACCCTCAACCCCGTTCACAAACGCAATGACTCGTCACACGCCCGACTTCCTTCGGGTCCGCGCCTCGAACCTCTCCCTCCGCTCCTTAGCCATGGAACAGTCATTGTTGGCATCTCGCCCGGGTGGCACCCCCGAGGCGCCAGACCACAGGGTGGACGCAAAGGACATGAAGCCTGAGGCCTTCACCAAGCCCTATTGCGACTTCATGACCGAGAACCCGACCGTCTTCCACGCCGTTGGCTACTTCAAGGAGAAGCTGCTGAAGGCTGGCTATACCGAGGTGAGATACGGGCCCAGCTGATAACAACACCCTTTTTCCAGGGCTAACGGCGTACCGTCTCGTCTGTCTTCAGTTGTCCAGCCGAGACAGCTGGGCTGGCAAGCTTGAGCCCGGCGGCAAGTATTTCGTCACTCGCAACGGCAGCTCCATTATCGCATTTGCTGTTGGTGCCGCCTACAAGCCCGGCAACGGCGTCGCCATGATCGCGGGCCACATCGATGCGCTTACTGCTCGCCTGAAGCCGGTGAGCGCGAAGCCGAACACCCATGGCTACATCCAGCTCGGTGTTGCGCAGTACGCCGGCGCGCTGAACGAGACGTGGTGGGACAGAGACCTGAGCATTGGAGGGCGCGTCATTGTGCGGGATCCCAAGACGGGCAAGACGACGGTGAAGCTTGCCAAGCTCGACTGGCCAAGTGCGTTGAGATCTATCTTCTTGTTAAGCAGATGCCATGAGCCCCGGCTAACAGCGCACATCAGTTGCCCGTATCCCCACACTGGCGCCGCACTTTGGCATTGGCATGACAGGGCACAACAACCGCGAGACGGAAATGACGCCAATCATTGGGCTCGACAACAGCGATCTCTGCGGTGCGGCAACCACAGAAGCCGAGGCACCCCTCGGCGGCCCGGGCTCTTTTGCGTCCACCCAGCCGCCCAAGCTCGTCAAGCTTATTGCCAAGCAGCTCGGCATTGACGACTACAGCACCATCCTCAACTGGGAACTGGAACTATTCGACTCGCAGCCGGCTGCTGTCGGCGGCCTCGACAAGGAATTCATCTTTGCCGGCCGCATCGACGACAAGCTCTGCTCGTGGGCCGCCTTCATGGCCCTGCTCCACGCCAAGCACGACTCGGACGACGGCGTGATCAAGCTGGTCGCCCTCTTTGACGACGAGGAAATCGGCTCGCTACTGCGGCAGGGCGCGCGGGGCAATTTCCTGCCCATCACCATCGAGCGCGCCGTCGAGAGCCTCGCAGACAAATCCAACAAAACCGCCTTCGGCCCGGGCCTCATGGGCCAGACATTTGCCAACTCGTTCCTCGTGTCGTCGGACGTGACGCACGCGGCGCACCCGAACTTCCCGCAGACCAACCTCCCCGGGCACTCCCCCCGGCTCAACGTGGGCGTCGCCCTCTGCGTTGACGCGTCGGCGCACATGACGACCGACAGCGTGTCCATGGCCATCCTGGACCGCGTGGCCGAGCTGGCGGGTTGTGTCAACCAGCGCCACATGATCCGCAACGACAGCCGCTCCGGAGGCACCGTCGGCCCCATGCTCAGCAGCGCCATGGGTGTGAAGGCCGCGGATGTCGGCATCCCCCAGCTGAGCATGCACAGCATCCGGGCGACGACGGGTAGTTTGGACCCTGGTTTGGGTATCAAGTTTTATAAGGGTTTCTTGGACAATTGGGAGAAGGTGGATCGTGAGTGGCGGGCGTAAGTGTGATTTTGGCGTGTAAGGAGCATGTGAAGATGGTGGATCGGTACGAGTGTGTAGTCTATATGATGTCCGGGGGATGTGTAATTGGACCCTAGAGATACATGTGTTCTTCATAGTGATGGTAGAGCTGGAAACCAGTGTATATATCTGTGCACGAAGGCAACGAGTCCAAAGGAACTAGAAGGTATGGCTAATCTAAGAATCGAGCGGACCTTGAAGCTAAAAAAGAGGGTATGAGCCTGGGCAGAAGTCTGGGACTGTACATACCACCCGTCGACCAGAGCCTGTCCAGGGATTTTCTCAACCCAACGCTGGAACCGCTACACCACAACGCCGTTGAAAGTGTAGTGGTTCCTGTTGGAGACCTGTTCGCTTGGACTAACCTATATACCTCCTACCACCGCTTTTTAGCCATTTCCTTGGTCCGTTCCAATTGTTGACAACCGCAGCAATCACAGCAGATGTTTGCTCTCGATGTCCCTTTTTCACCTTCTGTCCCAGATTTCAAGACTTCGCCTGTTTGCCTGCCATGTAGGCCCTGGAATCGTATCTTCGTCTCTCATTCAAGATTCGCTAGCATGTCTCATGATCCCGCATCTATATGCACACCCGCTACCCTTGCCCGGGGAACCTTATAATAATGCTCTATATCCAACACCAAGCCCATCACCGATAGCTAATACATGCCCTTAGCATGATCCATTCCCTCCTCATTTGTCCCGCTCATCCTCAAACCGAAGCGTCTCCGTCTCCCTCGCACGCATCCTCTCCTCCTGCAGCTCATCATCATCCTCCTCGTCCTCGTCCTCATCATCCTCTTCCTCACTGCGCAGCACATCCCCCTCTTCATCCTCCTCTTTCTCATCCCCAGTCAGTCCCTCTCCTCCCAACCTCCCTTCCTCCCCACCACCACCACCACCACCACCCACAGAGGCCGACACCAGCGGCCGCCTCTTCTTCTCAAAGTCCTGCTTGTGAGCCTCGGCCATGGCCTGCCGGATGGACCTCTTGCTGCTGGCCGTGTCGGTGCGTGCACGCCGCCTCCTAAAGGTCGCCGTCGTCCCAATGCCCCCCGCCTCTTCGGATTCCAAAGCCTTATCGGCGGCCTCGGTGTCGATGCCTGTTGCGAATGCAGCGACCACCTCGCTTCGCGGCGTCGGCATATGGTGGACCCTGAGCGATCCCGAGCGGGGAGGCGCACCGGGACCCAAGGAAAGCAGCGAGGCGGGCGACGGCGACGGTGCGAAGACAGCCACAGCTATCTCGGGCGTCCGCCCACCACCTGCACCACCACCTTCTCCACCTCCTTCCTCTCTCCCCGCAGCCGCAGCAGCAGCAGCAGCAGCAGCCGCGGTTTCCTCCTCTTCCTCCCGGCTAGGAGGCAGGCGGTAAGGCAGTGGGGTGTCGCGCGCAGCCTTGTACTGGGCGACGTTGGCGCAGTGCTCGTTCTCGACGCGCAGCAGGGTCCACATGCCGCGGCGCAGGACCTCGGCGAGGGCGACAAGGAACGACACGACGGTGCTGTGCTGCGCGTCGTGGGTGAAGATTGCGTAAAACACCCATGCGAAGCGCAGGATCGGGTCGAGGATCATGATTACGTAGTATAAGGCCAGGGGTCGCAAAGCGGTGATTTCTCGTAGTAAGGGGGGCCCGGTGGAGCGGGAGTGGGGTTGCAGGAGGGAGAAGTCCATGAAGAGGTCCCATATTGCTTTTGGTTTAAATTATTAGCTTGTTGTGGCTTGATGAGTGGTTTCTATTGCTTTTAGGGGGCGGGGGGGGGGGGGGGGGGGGGGGGCTTTACAGCAATAGACGGCGTTGATGGTGGCAAAGGTGATGTACAGCGCCAGGTTGGTCTCGGTGTCGCCTATGCGGTAGACACTGAGATAGACGGCCGTCAGGATGGTCATGGTGTATTTGCCGCAGTTGACGAGGTGCGGAAACACGTTCTTGGTGTCATGGTAACGCCGAATGCACTGCAGAGCGCGCCATATCGGCGGGAGGGCGTTGAAGAAGCCCAGCAGGCGCGAGTGCGACGAGTTGCACTGCTCCGGGTCCCCCCACGAGTGCGCATACAGGCAGAAGAAGAGCTCGATGTTCTGTCGCCAGTTGTTAACATGATGATAGATAAAGGGGCGGGTTTGTGTCGTACGTACACATGTCGCATATGTCAGCGAGCACCAGATGTCGCCGAGGAAGAAATCGCGAAATTCTACTGGGTACAAGCCCGAGAGAAGAAGCCGATACTGTGCGCATAATGGTTAGAGACCACGACAGCACAAGAAGGGTATTTGATTGGGGACGGAGGGATGGACGCACATGCGAGTACAAAAACCACCTTCTGGCCTTGTGGTACAGCACCGGAGCCGGACAGAGAAGCACTGCCAAGGTTATGCAGATCAGGAGGACAGGGTAGTATGTATACATGGACCCCCAACTCCCAATCCTCGAAAAGTTGAGCCAGATGAATACGCCAAACAGGGCAAAGAAGAAGCTCGGGAACTCGGCAAGCTGCTTCCAATGCAGAGCATTCCGTGAGTCAAACTCAAAGATGAAGGAGTAGTTGACCTTGTGCCGCGTCCACATGCGGCAATCCAGCGTGAAGAGACCAAAGAGGAGAAGCATGAGGAAGTAGCCCCCGTACAGCTGCAGTACGTAGCGCGTCTGTTCGCCCGGGTCCGAGTCGCCATCATCATCCATCGAGAGCATCTCACTGCCGTAAACGAGCCCCTGCACCGTAAAGACCAGTCCCAACCCGATCAGCAAGCCACTACGAAAAGTGCTGTCCGACAGGTCGCCGGGGTGTTTCTGCAGGTTGCGGAGCTTGCCCGCGGCAATCTTGTGGTTCCCCCGCTCAAAGTACCGCGCATACAAATCCTCGACGGTGCGGATGTGGCCGTCGAGCACGTCACTGTTGACGAACCACGACTTGTTGACCTTGTCGTTCATGTAGCGGTAGGCCGGGCGGGCGTTGACGGCCTTGTCGTACTTCTTGTTGAGCTTGCGGAAGGCGGTGCGGTTCAGCAGCGCGTACGACTTGAGCAGCTCAAGGCTGCGGTAGAACTCCTGCAGCGCCAGCTTGAGCTTGCGCTTGGCCGTCCGGTACGACACGTCGTCGTTGTCCTGCGGCCGTCGCATGTAGTCGCGGCCGCCATCCATGCCCATGCCCATGGTGGTCCCTCCCGGCGTCGTCCGGCCGGCTGCCATGACGGGCGTAGCCGCCATTCTCTGCAGGGCTTTTGAGTTGGGCCCGGGCTTCAGGAACTTGACTTTGATAGGGGAAATCCAATCGCGACTGCTGCTTCCAGATCCAGATCCAGATCCAGTTCCACCTCGCTGGGTCATGTTGCCGTCTACGCCGTCTTCGCTGTGGCTGTGGCTGCGATTGTTGTTGTTGCCTCGCAGCTCCCGCTTCGTTTTCGCCTGTTTCGCTGCGGCAATCTCGGCGGTCCGGCGGTTTCGCATCTCGTGCAGCTGCGCTCGCAGGGCAGCCAGGCGCTCCGAGGCTTGATCCTCTTTCTGTTTGTAAAAGGTCTCAATCTTGTCCAGCTCGCTGTCGAGAAAGGCATAGAAATCGCGTTCCGCGGCGCGGACATGATCCAGGTTCTGCATGGCAATGTCGCGCTTGTTGGAGGTCTGGCGGACCAGAGGAGATCCCGTCGAAAAGAGCCGTGCTACACGCTGGCGAGGCGTCGTCGCCGAGCTCCCAGCCACGGGAAGCTGGAGATTGAAGGAGGAAGGAGACCGCAACCCTGTCCCCGAAAGCCTTGGTGTTGCCGCCGCCGCGGAACCGCTGCGTTGGGTGGCAGGGCGGTTCTTCAATTGAGGAGTGGGCGGCGCAAGATGGTCACTGGTCCTCGAGGGGATCCGGATGGCAGGCGCCGGCAACTCAAACTCGTTCCTGTCGCTGGCACGCGAGGGCTGAGGGTCGAAACTGCCATACTGAATGCTACTTCCAGGCGACCGGGCCAGTCCCGAGCGTTCATTTTCCGGTCCGGGTTGCGGCTTTGGTTGTTGCCGGGCGACTCCGGGCCCCGACCGGCCGGAACCGGCACCTTCCGGGACACCACCGGCCAGGGGGTCATTGGCCTGCCGGGTCGGTGTGAAGCTATGACCAATACCGAAAAAGCTGGCCGGTGTGGTGTAGGTGTGCCGCGGTGCCTCGGACCGTCTTGTCAGAGTCGGCGTACCAAGTGCCCGGTTAATCGCCCGAGACACGGCTTTGATGTGTTTCTTGCCGGCCTTGTAATTGAGGTATTTCGCCCGCCATTCTGTGTGCCGAGTGACATGGTTAATTGTGTGATTAGTCCCTAGTCTGGGGAAATTTGACGATCACTCAACAAACAATTGGTCCTTGCCAACACGGCAATTGCCCAATGGAAGCATGGACACCAGTGCGAAGGGCCAATCGCTGTCTCGTGAGACAAATCGGAGAAACATGTATGACTATGATGTGTCTACATACCTGGAACAGCGTCGCGGTCTAGCTCCTTTGCAAACCTTGGCGGCGGCTGTTGTTAGTTGGAAGATGCGATCGCCATGTCAATGTCAGGGCTCGTGTCTCACTTACTTCATGACGTCAAGCCCGCTAGGCCCGGCATTGGATGGCACGAGTATCCGAGATCAGCAATTGGCATGGGAGGGGCGGACACGGCGATTAGAAGATTGACGGCGACGGTGTATGAGTCTATAAGATAAGTTTGGGTCGCCCAATTTACCACGTTTTGCAGGCGATGGAAGGAGGGAAAAGGCATGCTAGAGGCACAGAAGTCTACAGAAATGGTTTGAGTCTGCTTCCAAGCTTATTCCTCTTTTTCCAACTTTTTTCCTCATGAATTTGCTCAGCTGGTCCCGGTGGCGGACCCCCTCCGGCAAGGAGCGGGACGTGACCGAAAAGAGCCATGGCGGCGGATTCAAAGACCCACAGAGGCGCTAGTTAACAGAACCCGGTCAGGGTTGAAAGAGTTTCCCTCGGTGACCCGGTGAGTGTACCGAGCTATTCGTAAGCTTGTGCCTTTTCCGTCATCTGGTTAGCAACTTCATCATGTCCTTACCAAAGAGCTTCCAGGTTCTCATGTGGACCGCCATTCCAAAAGCCCCGACAAGGCCGGCGGTCTGGGCGCCATGAATCACAAAAGCGAGACCCCGGACCTGAGCCGGGCTGTAAGAAAACCATCGGATATCCCAGAGAGTCGACAGACCCATATCCGTGCCGGCTCTCTCCACTCGGTTCCAGGCCATGCGGGAACTTTGTGAACCGGTGTTCAGCCGGCATACACCATTTTTAAGGTACTTTTCTCCAGTCCTTGCTAAGGCGTAGGAGTATCACGGAAGTAGAGTAAGTATAAGTCATGGAGTGCGGTCTTACAAAAGAGAATGCTAAGTCGACTGGCGATATTTATGAGGCGCACCCCCTGCTCGGTACCTGGCCCCGGGCGGGGGTGGGCCCCGGTGGTTATGGTCGGTGTTCGGATGAGTCGAACAAAGCAGAAATCCTCGTGGCAAAGCAAACCCCACCACGTTAACGCACCGGGGCTTCGGTTAGGAAATGCTTTGGTTGGCCAAACTGCACACTTCTCATCCGGCAGCACACCCAACACAGCGCTGCCGACAGTCATCAACTCGAAAAAAGTTGATGCGGCTTGCATGCGGCGTCCACGCTATTGTTTCTCGCTGGAATTTTCCTAGACAAGATTCCAGAAGACTGATGTCGCGGGAGCCCCGGCAGTGTCGGCACCGCGTTGAAACTAAACTTCGGCAGTCGCACCCCACAACCTCAAGTTAGTTGAGTACCGGATATCGCCAAGCATCTCATGACTGAGCTACACAACCGATATCTCTCGCAACCTGACAAGTCTACCTGTGGCATCGACCGAATTTCTCAAGATCCGAGATATATGTGTGGGATGGATGCACCAAGAGAACAGGATCCGAGTACGTGCAGTGCAAGTGTTCTAGAAGGACTGGTACCTGTACTACGTACCGGCATTGTGGTTGGCACCTGGTCCATTACAGGCTAACCTGCACATAACGATTGGGTTGGGTACGTACAGGATTTTAACCATTGATCCCAGGTTATCGTTATCTAGAGCTGATCCACTACCTACCTAGGAAGGGCAATTTGTGGGGCAAACCCCCATTTCTACCGCTAAAATCACCGGTTCAAAGCTGGTTAGCTAACCATTTTCGGGGTGCTGAAGCACTGAGACCGCTCTGACTTTAGCGATTTGTATGTATTACTCAGCAAGAATTGTAACGATTATCGTAGTAGGTAGGAACTTACAGTATCCTATATATATAACGTTGGGCTTACGATTTTAACCGTTAAGTGCAGGTAATCGTTATACCTCTGATCGTTATGTGTAGGTCTGACTGTATGTACTCGGATGCATGAACTCTGTCCTGGGAGCTACCTAGGTGGGCGACAAACGTGGGGCCCCATTGTTACCTTGCTTACCTTGGCTGCAGCACTGCAGCTCACACAACATAGCAGGCGGTCCGCCTCAACGCCAAGTTACGGACATCGTCATGACCAGGTCAACCCAACCTAATCACCAACTCGCCGAGTGTTGGACGCCAACATAAGGGGCCATCATGGTCAGGGCCAATGCACCAAAGGCTACCTGTGACCGCTACCGTGGACAGAAACTCAGATGCGTTGGGGAGAGCATCCATGGATAAAGGACCACAATGCCAGCGATACGCGAGGGCAGACGTCCTGTGTACCGTCCCCATTGCCCCGTTGCGCGACCTATGGGTCGACCACCACGGCAGTATCGCCGCAATACAACCATCAGCACCCCCGGCCGCACCTGCAATCAAAGCCAAAGCCGATATGGCTCATGCTGAGAAGAATTTCGCGGCGTCCGCGTCCGGAATCGAAGGCACCGATATCTTGATGAATTCTGGCAACCCACTGTCCGACTCATTCGACGTTTTTCCGTGCTAACAGTACATGCTTTCCACAATAATAGCTTGTGCGGCTCGCTAGGCCCGACGCTGACCAGGCTTCCCGAATCCGATGATCTCAATCTCTGTGCTCCCAGAGGCACTGGTATCCTAGCGACGGACTCTGTTTCGCCGCTGGATAACACTCCAGGGGCATCGTGGTGTCGCTTTCATCCAGGTCGCTGTGCTCGTCCATAGAGGGCACATCATCACCAGCGCGCTTTTCACCATCACGGCAGACCTCGGCGGCGGTGGCTGCTCATTCATCTGAGTTCCAGATGGCTACTCCCTTGCTGCCATGGTGATGTTACCGCTCATGGCCCGGGCGGCCAACGCCGCTGGCTGACTCTGGCCTCGGTTGCCCTGTTCACGGTGGCAGCGGAACCTGTGGCGGTTCGGAACTCCCTCGCTGTGCTTATTGATGGGCGTGTTGTGGAAGTTCCTAAGGTTCTGGACTCGATTCACAGTTTGTCTATCCCGTCCCGCGAAGGGCAGCGTACATCCGTGTGAGGTCGACGAATGTGATCGTTCCTCTTGTTCTCGGGTTTCTTGGAATCGGTCTGTTCTTGGCCTACGAGTGGACCGCGGCGAGGGACCCTTCACTCCCTCGGGGCGCCGTCATGGAGCGCACGGCGACTACCGCTCTTGCCGTCACGATTGGGCCCCTCACTTGCCGCTACATCTCATTGGCATGGCCATCATCACCCTCTCGTCTGGTATCTTCAGCATTCTCGATCAGGATTCGGCCGCCACGGCTGCAAAGGCGTGCTCCCAGCTCTTCTGCGCCATGGGCTCCGGCTTGATGATTCCCATCCTCTCGCCGGCATACAGGTGCCATTGAACCAAAGCCTTGTCGCCGCGTTAACCGGGGTTTGGAGCTTTGTCCGAGCCTTCGCCATCGTTTGGATGTGACCATTCCTGCAGCGTTTCGACAACCAGTGCAGCTTGAGGGCCGCCAGCTTGAGAGATCCGACGTTGGCTGCGCTTCTGAGTGGTGACAAGGCATACCCAGCAATGCCAGCATGCCATGCAGGCATTTCTAGACAGCATCCAGGACCCGGCCTCTCGGGCTCCCGTTATTCAAATCTTTATTCCTGTCACCTCCTATGGCGCGCATCTGTTCTGGGACGCTTGCTGGCGCCAAGGGCAGTCGATCCACATCGTTTGGTACGTCGGCAATGCCTTTCAGAGCTGGGTTGGTTGCTAGTCTGGCTAGAAGAAAAGGTGACTCTGCGATCTAGACTGAACATCCAGTATGGAATCGTAGAGAAAGAGAAGAAAGGGGATGAGGAGGAGATCTCAGGCTGAGCTACCAGCATAGAGAGCTGCCGCGGCGGAAGTCAAACCTCCAATACCCTGGTAAATGAGTAGGTAGTCATTCACATGCCCTTCCGGGCCAGTCGAGTTTGGCTTTGTTCAACTGAATAAGGTATTCTAAAGCCACCACAATTGCCCCTTTGTCAAAGTCCGACAAAAGTCAAAAGGGACCTAGTGCCAGGATCAGCAACTTGAATCAGAAGGTCGGTCTGAGCTGCACTCCACGGTTTATGATAGAGAGAAGTAGTAGCTCCATTGAGTGAGTCCATCATCGCAGCTAAAGCGTTGTCTCCCGTGAACAACTGAGACTATTGATGGTAAGTCACATTAAAGAGCTTTAATCTCTGCTTCAGCTGCTTGGCAATAGGTAGCTTAACCAAACAGGACTCGGTATCCATGCACGATGCAGAGCAGCAGAGGGGAACTTCTTGAATAGCTCGATGATCGTCCTGTCAAATAACGTTGATTAGTAGCTCTACTAATTAGTCACCCGCTTTATGATTCAGCTACGGCAACTTCAGGGCTTTTGATCTGGGCCAGTACCTTACCACACTTGTAAGTTACAGTGTGCTTGATAGGATCAAAGCTTATCTCTGCGTAGGATGGCCGTGATGGATGCTCTGCCCGGTATGTAATTACATACATACCCAGGCTGCGACGCAGTCTTCCAAGATTATGGTTTGCAGGAGACGACATCCACGTTTTCTGGGGATTGACCGCAATAACTTGGCTTTGCGCCGTGTGCTACTTACCTTTGTAAATAATGGGAAGAGAAAGCGTAACCATACTGTGAATTAAAGTGTCACGGTACGTTTACTACGAAGTAGTGCAGTGGTACTCCGTGCCCCACAGACACTGTGTTGTGGTCATCGGGGTGACCGTGATTTGGGGGCACAGCAGGCCAGATCGGTTCGAAGTTTGATGAGGTGGCTGATTAACCAGCCTGTGGCCAACAGTTCGGGGGCCAGCCAGAAAGTGTGCGTTGCAATCCCCTCATACTACTCCGGATGGATATTTGTGACACAAAGCCGTTGGCACGACCCGTTCAGGAATTGAAAAGAGTTGACAGAAGCCAGCCTGGAAAGTCACCGATCGAATCCGCCGGTTTGGATCAAGTTTGGATGGCCGGCAAGGAAGGGCGCTTCCAAGGAACGAAAACGAGCCGTCGACGCTCGGATCATCCCCACATCCATCACATCATCAAACCAGGGCCATTGACGCTAGCAGGACATGCAACGTGGGAGCGCCTGAGTTTCTGACCTTTGGTTTCCTCGAAGTCGCGTCCCGCCGCTTCCTTGACCATCCAGCCTGTTCCAACGGACATTCTCGTCGGATCGAGGGAGACAGATTGTGTTCAAAATTCCCTCTTTCCCCATCGCACATGACCTTGCAGTGCGTCAATCGCTCGTCTGTCATCTGCCGCGACGCAATTGCTGCTAGTGCCTGCTAAAATAGCCTTGTCCTCCCCGAAGCCGCCAACAGCCCAAAGCAGAACAGCACCTGGCCCTACTCAGCAGCACCAGCCCAGCTTTGAACTGCACGATTTGTTTTCGCCACATACAAAACACTAGCACCACCGCCTTATCGTTTTGCGCTGCACCGCGGACTCACCTGTCCGCGTTTGCGCTCGTCTCTGACCATGTCGCGCCCATGGCCGGCCGAGATGGACCCTCGATGGGCTCGCCAGCGAGCGCCTCCCATGGATCCCGCAAGCCATGCCGCCTACACACACAGCCGGACGCGGACGACATCGTCGAATACTTTTCCTGCGGGCATGATGCAACCACCCGCCCCTCCCCAAAATTATCCCCCGCAGATGCATCTTGTCCAACCCCAGGCGAACCACCAGCGCCGATCGCCCAGCGTCAACACATTTAGCACCGTCTCGAGCGGAGGAATGGCGCCTCCGGCAGCATACAGGACATCGCCTACATTAGACATTAGGAGATCCACCTCGAGCCGCTCTGGCGGGAACTCGGGCGCACCCCAGTCGTCTTACGTGGCGCTCCTCAGGAGGCAGAAGGCTACTGTATGGTGCGAGCGCGCCCAGTACGAAGACCCCAGGTTGCTCGCACAGCAGCGAGCCGCCAAAATACGAGCGGAGCGCGAGGTGCTAGGATCCGGCAGCGGCCTCGGCCTCAGCGCGGGCGCCTTGGCTGGCCGCACTTCTACCGGGCTTAGCTCTACTGGCACGAGAGTGGCCGCTAAAATACGCCATCATGGCAAGAACACTGTGGTCGACTATTCCCCCGGAACCAACTTCCACGGCGTCGGGGGAGTTCCACTTCGACTAAGCGCAACCGAGGTGGAAGGGGAGGAGAGCGATGACGACGACGCTATCGCGCAGAGGATG
Organism: Canariomyces notabilis; assembly: GCF_033297395.1. Lineage (NCBI taxonomy): Eukaryota > Fungi > Ascomycota > Sordariomycetes > Sordariales > Chaetomiaceae > Canariomyces > Canariomyces notabilis. The sequence goes on from NW_027041840.1 coordinate 47,942, forward strand.
CACCACCGCAGGACGGGGAGCTCTGGTCGGACTAGCATCTCTAGCGGCAAGAGAACGGCGGCATATCGTTCGCCCGGAGGCCTCGGGCTGGTGAACCCGCCCGGTGGGGGCACGAAGTGGAGCCCTGACGCAACCCCGGAGCGCAGGGGTTCTGTGGCCGAGGACGTCAAGCTGGGCGAGCCGGCACTCGCAGCAGCAGGGGACGACTCGGCCAGCGGGAAAGCAAGGAGTTTTGGCAGTGGCAGCAGCGGAGAGCGGCTGGACAATGTCCCGGATCTCTCATCCGCCAACGCGACACACCTCGCCAACAACAGCATGAAGCACGCCACGGTGACTCGCGAAAAGAGCGTCAAGAGTGTCGACGAGCTGAAACGGCGAGGCAGCGTAGACGAGCGGACGATGACCCTGACCGCGGGCCGGCTGTACATTGCGAATCCGGACTAGATTGAGAGCAGCATAATGGGTGGTGAGGGACAGGATCCTAAAGCCCGCTGCCCGAGCGATTTCTTTCCTTAGTCACAGCGTCGCAATACACACAATACAATACCCACTCGCACCGGCATATCTCGGCACTGAGGACTACGAGTTTGCGTACCTCAATGGATCCAATGTTTTATCTATCACGCTCAGTCTTGTTTCCCAACCTTCGTTGCTCATACATGGTTTGTCCGTTTAATCTACTGCTTCATGGGCACAGTGAGCGAGGGGAGATGCCCGGGATGGGCTTGGTCCAAGAGGCAGTGAGAACGGATGCACGGGCTCGACTAGGACTGGATAATTCAAATCAAGATACCAATGCCAACCACCAATATTGGTCGGAATTGCCTTTTGCAAACCTGTACCAGTGCCGCTTCCTTCCTCCCTTCCCCGATCAATCTGCCGCCATAACCGCCCCTGTCTACTACTACGACCGGGCTCGAATGGATGACGACAGGATGTGAGTTCTCTTACCATCAGGCGAGAAACCTTGCAAACCTCAGCGAGGTTGACAGGATTCTAGCCGGGCGGTTTCCTTGGAACCTGGCCGGTCCTACGTATAAGAGGGATTGTTATAGTGTAACATTGGGCATCGGAAAGCTGTATGGATCTCCTGTCCCCAGATCAAGCCAGGATGCTATTGCAGCCCTGCGTTAAGACCGTTTGTGCCTTGCCTACAGTAAAGTCCACCCCTGATGGCCACTGGATCGAGAAGTGTTCCACAGAGTGCAGCACGCCTACTACTCAGATATCACAATTCACCAACACAATCGTCCAGTGACAGTGCTGGACGGTTTGGTTGTACATAAGCGTTACCTCACAATGAAGTTCCGATGTTTTTTGAACATCGTCCGTGGTGAGGTAAAGACGAGAGACGAAATATGATTAATGCGTCGAACCTCATCTACATGTTCCTGGTTTTGAGCGATTGACGTAGAAGGTAGCCAGTAGTAATCTTCTCGTCGTCAATGACAGGGTCATGTAATGCGGTTTGGGGCAATCGAGACCCGTAAAGCGACTGTGTTATCACCCACCCGGTTTTCTGACGCCAACCCACTGCAAGAAATACAGTGCAAAAAGGGAAGTTCGGCGGGGCGGCGGGGGAGTACTAATTACTGCCGCCCCAGACCGCCTGCTTGTTCTCAATTGGCCCCACCTCACTGGCTGTAGCCCAATAGCGGCGTTGTATTGTACCTTCGTACCGCAAATACTCACTCGATAGGAGGATACGCTAGAATCGGCGCTACTGCAGCCCGGCCTCCAACCTTTTAACGACAGCCAACCAAAGTACGCCTTTACCCACTTTTTATCGTGGTTGTCGAATTGAAACTGAGAGCAGATCTGAGAGTCGGAGAGATCTTGGCAGAGCAGTCGCGCAGAATCCAGATGTCGCTAGCTGTAATAGGCTTAGCGTATCCTCCTATCGAGCGAGTATTTACGGTAGCCTTGAAAAAACAGTCGCTTCTCAGAAATCGGCGGCAATGTCGCATTCCTTGCCAGAATCAGATCAACCAAAAGCCGGCGGCCCTGATGTACTACGTGCAACCCGCACTGTCCCAAATCGAGCCCCTCACAGCCAAGCCACATTTACGCCACAATCCAGGTCACAGGCACTCAGACGCGTAACGCGCACGGTTCAAATGTTCAATAATGGAGTCGCGACTGGGACGCGCTTTCTGCGTTTGTCAATTGTTACCTCGAAACTCGCGTTATCTGCTGAATCCAAAGCGATCCTCAAGTCAACAAACTCAGCAACCTGGAATTCTTTCACCAAAATCGAAATCCACCTGACTCAATTCACCCGACTGCACCCTTGAGTGGACAAGCCCATGGTGGTCCTCTAATTATCCCCTGCTTCTCGAGAAACCCGTTCATTGTTAGATTTGTTACATTTCCCCGGTTCGCAAGTCCCCGTGCGGGGGTTGTGTCGCGATGTCAGAATATCCAACAATGCCCGGCGACATTCAAGAGCGGGATTCCGCCTCGCGAAAGAGGTCGCATGAGGACTTCATAAAGCAGGGGATTATCGATTCGGTAACTTTGAAATCATTCAGCGACAGTAGGTGCTGCCTTGTCATTTTACACCAGGTGCTTAACTGACAATATGGGTTTTTTTTTATCGCCAGAGGAGAACAGCGTCCCATATTCACCTCCTCAGAACTCAATCTCCCCCAACACAAAAAGCAGTCCTGGTTTGACTGAGCCAGGAAGCAGTCCGCTCGACAGGGACTCGCCATGCCCTAACCCAACACCGAGCGAGATCACAGACAATGTGCCTGCTATCACTTCACCCATCGCAGAATCAGCTGTCGCACAAGACGCTTTCCCAGCCCTGGCGAAAGGCGCAGCGAAGACAGCGACCGGGGAGCCGCCGAAAAAGAGAAGGCTGCTGACTGCCGAGGAGAAGAAGGCCAAAGCCGAGGCTGAGGAGGCTCGCAAAAAGGAAAGAGAAGCCAAGAAAGCAAAGAAGGATGAAGAGAAAGCTGCTAAGGCCGAAGAGAAAGCTGCCAAGGCCGCGGAGAAGGCCGAGAAGGAGAGGAAGAAGCGCGAAAAGGAGGAAGAGGAAGCCAAGAAGCAACGCGGTCAGATGAAGCTAACAAACATGTTCAAGATGGCACCGGCAGCGTCTAAGAAAGAGACTCCGACGTCGAAAGCCCAGGACCATGCCGAAGCTGCCTCGGCAGACGGCATCACGGGCGGACCGAAGGAAAAATCACTGTACGAGCAAATGTTCAAGGAGTTTTTCCTCAAGGAACATGTCCGTCTGGCCAAAGATCCCGTCGAGATGGACGAGGAGACGAAGGCTACCAAAGTCAGGATCCTCGAAGAATATGTCGAGGGCAAACGGAACTATGTACCGGCCCGCTTCGACCCGGTGGAGGCACTGCAAATTCCATACGTTAGACGCCGTGGGCGTATCTATCCGAGCGTCCGGAAGATCATGGAAGAGTTCCACGGGCTTTCGTCTAGCAGACCCATCGATCTCACCATTGAGGAGCAGAAGGCGCAATTACTCCATATCAGAGAGGCTCTGAAGTCGATACCCGTGAAGTCTATCAAATTCAGGGAAGACGTGCGACCACCGTACATAGGCACTATCAGTGGTCTGCCACCCGGCGTAAAGAGCCTTGGGAAGCTCGCCAGAAAACCCACATCCCGACAACTGCCACTCAATTACGATTATGACTCGGAAGCTGAGTGGCAGGACGAGGATGGCGAGGATGTGGATGACTTGGACGATGACGAAGAGGAGGCGGACATGGATGAGGACATGGCTGATTTCCTGGATGACTCCGAGGATGTTGGACCTTCGCGTATGGTCTTTTCTGGGGGCATGGAGCCTGAAAGCAGTGGGCTTTGCTGGGAGAACGGCGAGCACTTGAACAGCAAACCAGAAATGTCCAAGTATCGGATGGAGTTCATCCTCGGTAAGTCCCTGAAGGGATTGGTGCCCAGGGGCTCGATCACTGAATACTCCCCAGAATCCCTCGAGCATCACCTCTGCATCGATCCCTTCTCCACTGCCTACTGGCAGGCACCCCCGAAATCGAAGCCAGGCGCGGACGGCGAGAAATCGAGCGCATCAACATCCACCAGGACAGGACCCGCTTCGACGACTTCGACTTCTTGCCCGGACGCAAGCGGCAACCGATCGGCCCCTTTAGCCGCTCCTTCAGACGCTCTCAACGGACTGAGCCTAGGAAGTAGAGGCAGCGGAAGCCGGGGGAAGTCGCAGCAACCGTTGGCTCCCGAAATCCGTGAAGCATTGAAGGATCTTGTACGGGCGAACCCAAAGCTAAGCAAGCTCGGTGTCGTCGAGCTGTTCGCTTCAACCCATCCCAAGTGCTCGAAGGCACAGCTCAAGTTTCATTTCGACTCCTTGTTTGAGAAAGTGGGGAAAGAATTCAAGGTTAGGGGGGAGTAGTTGTCATGTCTTGAGTCGGCTGTTGGGGGTCATGTATTTTGTCGGGATCTTTTCCAGTTTCATATTTCCACGGGAAGCTGTGTGTTGAAGGGTGGCCGGTATCATTATGGAGCGGGGTATTGTTTTTATAGCCTTTGTTCAGCTTTAGTGGCTTGGCCGCTGTTCGTTTTACTTTCTCATCCCCAGTTCGGGTCATCCATAGATAGAGCATTCCGCGGTGCCTCGGGCAAGGATGCTGAGTGTACCAGGATTGAGCGGAGGGAGATATCTGTGTTGGTGCTGGGGAGGTTCTCACGGTATTTGGCATGGATGGTTCAAAGGATCGTCAGGCTGTGGTTTATCTCATCAGGAGGCTTAGACATGGGCTTGCCTGTTTCGTTCATGTATGTATATACTTGTACGGGCGTTGAGGTTCTGGGTGCTTTTGCAGGAGTTCTGCATGCATATGGAAAAGCACATTTCTCTGAGAATAGTTGCCGTGGGTGGTTCTGGGTTTCGCATGTTCGCTAGGCCGTGAGTTTGAGGGGATAATCCAACGATTTGTCTGAAGTCTTCTGCTATTGCTCGGGGCCTGAATCTACATAGATTATCAATAAACCTTGATGTCGAAACGCCCCAGTCCACCTATGTACCTCAGCCTCTGCTCTTGGTACATATTTGAAGCTTTCGTAAAGTGCATGAGTCTGTCATAATCTAGCTGCCATTACTCCGTCATGAGAGTTTGTAGTCTAGACTCCTCGCCAAAAAAGAACTATTACGGGTATCATTAATCATGCCGTCCTGTAATCAACGCCTTCCAAAATGAAAATTACATGTGCCCAGACCAGGACAGCCCGCCGTCGATACCGGTTCAAAGTGAGACTTGTAAGCGTAACGCTCGATCTTCAAAACTTTGTGGGAATAAAGTGCTGCGAGTCCTGCCTCTGCTGCTCAGCAGACTGCGGGAACGCCGCAATGCCGGCCACAATGCCGGCCGCCATGAAGCAGAGCGAGATGATGGACCAGATGACGCCCCAGCACTGGGAAGAGCCGCCGTAGCGCTTAGCAAAGACGCTCGCGTCGGAGCTGTTGATCTTGCGGAGGATGAGGTCATCGCACTACCCGCCACAGATGGTCAGCAAAACGAGATCGGGCCCCAACCCAGCAACCAACCAAAAAGGGAGGGTAACTCACAATATCCCACACGCTATACAACGAGCTCATGACGCCGATAAACAGCACCACAAACCGCAGGGCCTCGGCGTGGGCAATGAACCAGCAGCCGACGAGCAGACCCACCGCGGCGAGGATGGTGCCGATGGTCAGCCAGTCGCGGCGGCCCCACCACAGGGTGAGCAGGAAGCATACGCCGACGGCGATGCTGGCAATCTTGCTCGCGTTGATGTTGAACCCGGCAAACGTCAGCAGCGCGCCCACCAGCGACGAGCCTAGGTAGCCCGCGGGCAGCGTCAGCGCGCTTCGCCCCCCGAGCATGTGCGTCACCCCGCCCTCGCGCGGGTCCAGCTCGATGCTCTTGACTTTTCCCCCCGTCAGCACGCACATGATGGCGTGCCCAAACTCGTGGAAGGCTATTACGAGCATCTGGTTGTGCGCTTATGTTAGGACATATGATTATGATTTCGGAGGGGAAGAGGACTGTGCTCTGTGTGTGTGCGTGTGTCTTTACCTTGAACGGCCACAGCACCCAGCGGACGTAGGGCAGGTTCCATAGTAGGGCGATGGCAACTATGTAGGCGGCGATGACGCCTAGTGTGACTTTCTGGGCATCGTTGACGGTCAGGTCGCGGCGGGAGAGGGCGATGGCCCCGGAGGTGGTGGCTACGACATGCGGGGCGGCAGAACGGGCAAGGTTGAGGAGCGTGCTCGGGGCCGGCGGTTGGGTCGGGGCCATTTTCTTTTTTTCTCGATCTTCTTTTTCTGGAGTCGCAACTAACGTTATGCAACTCCAGTCACTGCTCGCTCTTTGTGGACCGTAGTATAACTAGTGCATGTATCTTCAAACCCGCGATACAATAGGATGAAGCTGCTGCCTGAGAGGCGCCAGCGGTGTCGGCTGGTTTTATTCTTCGAGTCTGCGACACTGCTTGCGCGTTCAGCATGGCGATGAACCCCTGAAAGCTGGGCCCTGGTTGGTCCTCGACTCCACTGTGGTGGTGGCTTGGCCGGGCTTATTTTTAGCGGCGGAGCCTTCCAAGTGCCGGGTTTCCCCACAAGGCTTTGCTTTGTCGTCTCGTGTTTGTGGAGATCCGCGATGATGGCTGTTCCTGGCGATCGACAGGGGCAGACCAGTTCCCGATATCTCGAGATTCTGGAAACCATCCGAACTCAATCATCGAGAGACTGACGTACCCTAAACCATGGCGCTTGGCATCATCCCATCGCCGCGTTCCGTGGCCGACCGACGATAAGTATCAGCCAATTGCTGCCACTCCACAAAGACAATCAGAAAACGATGACACCGAGTTTTACATATTTCGGGGCTTACCTGGAAACACGGCCATGATTTCCCCAAGGCGCCTGCAATGAACAGGTTCCTGTCACTTTCATATTCCATCGGGGCATTTATGCCCGCGCTGGTGCGCGAACAGAATAAGGTTGCTTGATGGCGATTGCGATGTTGTTGTTGTCAGACCATTCAATGGCGCTGCTTGTCCAGACGGGGAAGGCACGTCATATATGATATGAGGAGCCAAGGATGGATGGAGTTCAGGCTTTACGGCGCTACGGGTAAAGTTGAGCTCCGAAGGAATGGATTCACCAGCTTGAGGGGCTTCCATTGTAACCTTCCTCAACCCCGCTGCCGATCTTGACCGCCAGCTGCTGGCATCTCAACAATGGTCGGGATGCGGGTTTGGTCTTCGTGGCTGGTGGCAGCCGTCGCCGCCAATTGCCAGCAGACGGGCCATCACACCGACTGGCCGCGATGGTGCGGTAAAGTCTATGAGGCAGGGTGAGTGGGCTGTCATCCAGATCCCAGATCCCAGATCCTGTGAACCTCGACAGAGTCGCCAACTCACCCCAGGTACCCGAGCTTTGATCCGGGCGGCCAGATACTGCCCCCTACACCTGTCCCTGGCCCTCCGCTCTTGCGTGTCCAATTCCGTCCTCGGTACAGTCTTTACCTAGACAGCGAGGAGTATGGCGAGTTTGTGGTCAATGCCGAGTTTTCGCAGTACCACGGCACGCCCTGGCCGAACATCACAAGTCCTTCGGAGGGGGCTAACAGGCTGATCTTTTCCATTAACCTCGTGGAGAATGACAACCCCTTGGTACAGAACACCGTGCCCGTTAACTCTACGGGAAACATCTTCCGTTTTGAGCTCTCTCGCCTGAAGCCGAGTCTGGAGCCTATCAGGGTCGTCCTATACGGCGCACCCGAGACTGGTGTCCCAACGTGGACTGCGACCAGCTCCATATACTACCTACCAGACAAGCAGAATGGCAGTGTCACGAGGATCGACAATCTTAAAGGCGGGCTGTGGTTCAAGAACGCCGCCTCCGGTCGCAAATTTGAGCCGCTTCTCTTCTACGGCTTCTACGCCTCGTACGACGGCTTTCTCCGCAACAACAATACGACCGAGATTCAGCAGTACGCAGACCTTGGCCTCAACGCCATGACGCCCCTGACCACCTACCACGATTCGGCGCCCATGTTCGCCTACATGGACAAGATCAACCTCCGCTTCATGTACAACCTGCGCGAGGGCTACAAGAACCTGACCTACGTAGAGGAGAATGTGCTCGCGGCACGCAACGCCGAAGCAATATTCTCCTACTGGGCGACAGACGAGTAACTTTCGACCCTTTCCTTCCAGCCCCCAGACCCTCCCTCATTCTTCTAACCTTCTCACTCCACGGCAGACCCGACGGCTGGCAAGACCCCTTCTCCGCCCCGGTCGCTGCAGCCTCCCTGATCCGCAAACTGGACCCCTACCACCCGGTTGCCATCACGCTCAACTGCCAAAACTACTACTTTGCCGAATACTCGGAGCCCGCCGACTTCATCATGGAGGATGTTTACCCGATCGGGATCAACGCAACCTTTTCCAAGTGGGGCACGGCCTGCAACACCACGTACGGCGACTGCGGCTGCGACAACTGCGAGGGCACCGTGCAGGACGTGGCGTCGCGCCTCGACGACTTCGCCCGCTACGAGTCCTGGCTCGGCCGCTGGCCAAAAACCAAGGCCCACAACCCGCAGAGCTTCCACGGCCAGGGCTACTGGCTCAGGGACCCCTCACGCGACGAGGAGCACGTCATGAATGTCCTCGCATTCAACCACGGCGCGCGCGGCATCGTTTCGTGGTTGTGGCCCACCAGCGCCGCCCTGGCCGCCGCCCACGGCGAGCTGGCCAGCGTCGTGACCCGCCCGCCCGTGCTGCAGTTTCTCGTTGGCGGGGACGGGCCGAATGCCATCAAGGTCAGGGCAAACGGGACGGATGTGGTTGATGCGGCGTACTGGACCGTGGGGAAGCAAATGCTGGTGAGCGTGGTGAATGGGGGCTACGTGGACGTTGAGGGCGGGGTTGAGGTGCCGGCGTCGAACGCGACTGTCATCGCGAGCATGCCGTGGGGCAGTGTCCTGTGGAAGCTGGAAGGGGGCAGCTTGTCTGTACCGTTGCTGCCGGCATTGGCCACGAGCATGGTGATTTTGGATTTGCGTGGATAATTTTGGACCGCGGGGAATCGCTTCATTTTTATTACATTTACCTTGAAGCGCTCTTGATCCGGGAGGGTATCATATGGCGTCCATTCGAGTTATACTAGCCAACATCCAACGGCTGGCTTTCCAAGGGCAACACGATAAGTATCATGATTGCTATTAAGCCCCAACCACCTTACCCTGTCTCCATTACCTTTGCGGTTTTGCATGCAGAAGAAATAGCCTTCGCCAACGCATCACTGCCGATCCCGTCATCGCCTATCTCCCTGCCAACCTCTTCTCCACCCACCTCAGGCCAAGGTACAAGACGGCCGTGACGGCAAAGGCCAACTCGAACCCAATATCGCCCGTGGTACGCGCAATCGGGCCCGTCCACCACACCTGCGCCATGCTGGGCACCACGAGCGCAAAGCTCAGCGCCGACGCAGTCACGGCGGCCACGCCCCACGGCAACAAGTCGGCGTCGTTCCACGCGTCGACATCATAGGCCGCACAGTCCCCCTTGCGAAACACAAGGTGCTCGACCAGCACGACGCCGAGCCACGCCGAGGTCCAGTAGCCGATCAAGGCCAGGAAATTCTCAAGATTGATAAAGAAATCATCCGCGGCACGGATCGCGACGGGGATGATGATTGCCGTCGAGACAATTGAGAACAGGTACCGCGGCACGCGGACCAGGGGCGGCACGAGCAGCTGCAGGTTGAGCGTCACGCTGTACGAGGTGCCCGCCAGGTTGCCCAGCAGCGAGAAGGAGAGCAGCACGACCAGGAACTTGCCGAAGCCGCCTGCGGGGGAGAGCATGGCGGCCAGCACCCCGCCCACCAGCGTCTGGTCGTAGCCGGCCTGCCAGGTCGGGTTGTTGGCCACGGCGTTGCCGATTGCTGAGCCGAGTACCATGAGCAGGATGGCGGGGAGACACAGGCCGAGGTAGGAGTAGAGGAATATTTTTGAGCTTTTTTCAAAGGTTAGATAGAATGCTCGTTGAGGAAGGAAGGATTTTCAGCAAGGTGAGGTGGGGAGGTTGCGGCCAAAGGGGAGTGGATACATACGAAGGGGTGTCGGGCTTGAGGTAGGTCGTGAAATCAGACGACAGGCACGCCCAGGGGATCATGTATGAGGCGACAATCATGCCAAAGGACAAGACAGCCGACGCGGGTGGGGGCGCGTCGTACGCAACCTGGTTTCGCAGTCCGCTCCCGCCAGTGCCGACGGCTACAATGATGGCGATGAGCGCGGGGATCCAGGCGTAGCGCTCAAAGACGTGCAGCACGCGGAAGCCGCAGAAGGAGACTAGCATGGTGAACAGGGCCGTGATAACAATGCCCACGGCGACGCTCAGCGTGCCGTCCGCCACGGCCGACAGACACTGCCCGCCGATGACGGCCATGACAACGGAGAAGCCAATCGTGTTTGCCAGGTTGAGCACGACAGGGATGGATACAAGGTAGCGCCTGGCTTGAGGTCAATGATATTTCCTGGTTTTGCCTGCTAATAATAAGAAGTGATGGGGCATGCTCACCCAAAGCTGTAGCGAGCCTGCATCATCTGCCTCATGCCCGTCTTAGGGCCCAGCGTGCAACAATATGCGGGAGGGACGGCCGTCAACAGGGTGAAAAACAGAATGACCAAGGCGCTGTTCCTGAGATCGAGCCCAAAGCCGGGAGCGAGCATCCCAAAGGTGATACTGGCTCACAAGTCAGACATGCAACTCCCGTATCGCAAAGCAACAGAGTTCACCCACGCGAGGATATTCGTGTTCATGGACCACCATAGCGTGAAGATATTGATGGTCCTCTCCACAGTCCGTTCCTTCACCGGGATTGGCGTGATGCCCCTGAGCTCTACCCGGCCGAATGCCGCCACCCTGAGGAAGGCTTCCCGAAACCGGCCCCATCGGCCGGGCGGCGCAGCGTCATTGCGGTCAACAGCCTTTTCCGAGGCCACATTTTCGGGTTCTCCGACGACTCGATCGTCCGAAGGAGTCATGGCGAGAAGTGGGGCCGCTCCTCCGTGACGGAAAGGGAAATTTTTATCGTACAGATATTTCTCTGCGCACTGGCAATGCGACCGACGTACGAGAGGAAAAGGATAAGGAGGAGGCAAAAGGGTGCACTTAAAGCGCTCAAGTTTTGGACACTAAAAAAACTAAGCGATACTTGCTCAGTGCAGTGACAGTCTCCGAGTCGGCAAATCCGCGAACGGCACCCTAGACCCACCCGTCACGGACAAGAGACGGAGCCGGGCCGACTGGACGACATTCGGGAATGGCTTGAGTCGGGCGTCAATACTGACGCCAATGTCAAACGTTCGGAGAGCTGCATGATGAGTCTGATCCGAGCTGGTAAGGGAACTCGCCGTCAATCCGACTGAACATGGCATTCCGGCTCTGCGGATAACCCTCTCCAAATGATGCCATGACCGAATAAACAGCGTAGCGATGGTCCGGTATGATCGAGATGGGGCCCCTGGCGACACGAAAGTGAGCTTGCACCAAGACTTCGATGATAAGAGAAAGGGCGGGGTGAAGGATGCTGATAAGTAGACCGTCTGCGAGACCGGCACTTGAGGTTGAGGCCCCGCATTTCTTCATCTTGCATTCATTGATCGAACGGTAAAAGAGTACCCAACGCCCCTATGCCAACCCTATCCAATACTGCTTCCAGATACTCTGTCCACTGGAAATCTCGAACCGCCCGCCAGGCTTCTCCTTGCCAAGGCAACACCTCCTCTCCTCCTCCATAACACTTTCCAAGACCCGCCAATCAAAAACCGGGACGTATTCCCGCTCGCCGTTCCGGCGCTTCAACTGAGCGGCCTTGATAGAGGCGAGGAAAGCCTCCGTGGCCTCCCTGCGCCTTGCGTCAACCAAAACAAGTTTTTTGCACCGACGGCGCTTCTTATTCAAGGAGCTTGGATGCCCGGCTGACTCCGCAGTGCTGTTAGCAGATATATCTGATGTTGAGGGCACAGCTGCGGTTGCTCCTGAGGCCTGCCCGTCACGTAGCCATGCTTTGGGGTCGCGGATAAACTCCGTCACTCCGTGACTGACGAGCAAGTTCTCGGTAACCCAGGGGAAGTTGGCTATGCATGGTGATAGCATGATAGAGTACGTTGAGAGCTTGCATGAGTCGCCAAGGGAGCGGCAATTTCTGGTGGCGGTTGTCTCAGCGGTCGTCGCAGACACCTGGTTGAAACTGATGTTGTTATGTTTCGAGGGCAAGACGCTGCTGCCGGATGAGGAAGCTGACGACGCAAAGACCGGCACGAGGACACCATGGAAGGATTGGGACGCCGGAACAGACAGCCTAGCAGCGTCACGAACTCTGCTGTCCTCGCCTTCCATGTCTACCCGAGGCATCGATCTTGAGGCAGAGAGCCTCGGTATCCGCAAACCAGCATGACTGTTTCGGCGCGATGGGGAGGCTGAGGCACCAACGAGTCCCGTCGCTGTGAGATTCATGCTGTTGCTCTGCGACGGGCGAGTCGTAGAGATGTGATCGCTCGAGCATCTCTGCATCTTGGCCCTCTCGTGCATATTATCGCACCCTAATGCTTCGTGAGGCCTCTTGCGGTTCTGAGCGGCCTCGTTCATGTCAAGTAGTACGTTTGGAGTAGCCGATTCGGGGACCTGAATAGCCGAGGACCTCGGCGGGGTCAGCTGGCCTGTTTGTGTAGAAGTCGAGCGTCTTGAGGTGGGCGAGTCTATCTCCCTGGGCCCGCGCAATCTTGGACCCGGCGACACTGGTGATTGGCATGACTGCGAGGATTTATGGGAAGGCGTCATGGGTGCTGCTCCCGTGGAAACGGACGACTGGCTTGTTTCACCAACGGTAGCTGTGGGCTCGGACTGCTCCAGCGCGGCGATCCATCCCAGAAGCTCCTGGTTGTCTTCTGGAGGAGGGAGCTCTTTCTCCTTGATCGCCATATCTTGTAACTCGTCGAACGAGAGCGCGTCATGATAAGTCCTGTCCGAATGGATCTTAGTAACCGACGGGAACCTGGGGCTCCAAAATCCTTTGTTTCCTTCTTTCTCAAAGGAAAAGCATCGAAGGTCGACCACCGGGGGTGTTGGGAAAATCACGGATGGACGTTTTCCGTTATCAATGCCCGGCTCAATCCTTAACGAAATTGTGGTATTGCTCTCCGCTGGTACAGCTTCTGGGTTGATGGACGTGGTAAACACATCAAGTTGTGTCGCGTTGAGCTCAACAACATTCGTGACGACAAACTGTGGCCGCTTTCCAAACCGCCGCACTTCGTCCTTGTTCTCGAGACAACCAACGTAAAAATGGGTCCATTTGACCTTCGGAATTGTGTAGGCCCTGGCTTTCGCGGCATCATAGCGGGCGCCAACCACTGTGAAGTCGCCGATGTCGCCAAAATGGCCAATGTACTCCTTCTTTAGTTTGATCGCGCAGCAAGCGTAAGGTCGTCGCGAAGGACTCCAGTCAAAATAAGGATCGTCCGCTTTCAGGACGAGACCCTCTCCACGTGCAGTAATGCATTTCGCAAAGGCCCGGCGCAGATCAGATGTTGCGGATGGTCTGTCGCAGTCAATAATTACCCGCTTCACCAATGCGTATCTCCCTGGGACCACTGCAATGAGATCCTTCAGGCGCTGGAACCTCTCTGAGTGCTTGACAAACAAGAGGGATTCATCGTCAATCATGAGTAGATCGTAATAGACAATCATAAGATGCTCCCAGGGGTGAGGCCTATTTGCAGTTAGTACCTACATGCCTTGTGTGCACGGCGAAAGCGAAAACCTACTGGGAGTCTCGACTAGTACCCAGGAAGGACCCTGACCTCGATACATGCTTCCTTATCTTGTGGAAATCCAGAACCTTGGAGTCCTAAAGATCGTGGTAAGCACTTGCAGCTTCGAGACTCGGAGCAGAACGCACTTTGTCACTGTAGACCACGAGCTCTCCTTCTAAGATGCAGCCCTTCTTCAGTGGGCAGGAAGGTTTCCCAAGGTGCAACGAGTTTCGAATAGACCTGTCTCCTTGTCAGCTGCATTGTTGTGCGTTGTCAGCGGGTGACGTACTCATGCAGGGCTAGACGGTCTCTTGTGCTGTCCTTTCCGCTTTTTGAGAAGATCTGGATACAGTCATGGTCTTTGCTCAGATCAATATGGATCTGGCAATACTCCCCATCCATCTTTTCTTCGCAGCTTATGCGACCTTGTACCATCGACAGGCAATGCTTGATGCTTCGCCCTTTAATCCATTTCTGGCGGCCAATCTTCACCCCAAGAGTGGGCTTCAGAGACTGTGCAAGTCCGGTTAGCCCGGTTGCGGCTTCGGTGACTTTCTGGCCACGTCTATACGAATCCAAAATTCGCGAAGCAGCTGCCAAGTCGTCCTGAACATTCAGTATCGCTGGAAGGAGCGGGTGGTAACTTTGGCAGACCACATGCTGATCAAGAACTACTGGCTCGTAGTTCTTGAGGATCAACCGAGTCAGCCATTTGGCATCTCTGGCAGGCAATCGCTTGTAGAGGTCTCCGAGCGCGAGCTCCTTGTTGGCGAGCCGGCCGGCCGAAGCAGAACTGCGCACAGCAGGCGAGCTGAATCGACATGTGGCTGCGATGGCGTGGAGAAGTTGATCGATCTCTTCCACCGTGACGCCCCTTTCAGTTGGGGACACTGGGTTCGGCTAGGCAGAGCCAGTCAGAACCTAGACTGTCACGCTGTGGAGTGAACTCACTGTTTCGTTAAGAATACTTTCAACGCATTCTGCTAGGTCGACGCGTGCTTCGGGATTACTCCATCTTCCCAGCTGTGCAATGCGAGACCGACCCAGGCCCAAGGCGCGGCCAATCACAGTCTGAAGCTTCTTCTCTCGAAGAAAGTATACCCTGTCAGTCCGTTTCTCCGGGAGAAGGGCAGAAAGCAGGGCTGCAGTATCCAATTCATCTCGGTATAACTGCGCCTGATGTCCCCTGAACCAATCCTGAATTATGGTCGCTTTGCTCCTCAGTCCCGAGCGAGCAAGGCGGTTATTATCCAGCGATTGGAGCAAATCACAGACATAGGAAAATAAAAAGGGCATGATTCACTGGCTGCATATGTGTGATCTTGTGTATTGATGCCGTCAAACGAGCCGAGTAAACAAGACGATGAGGTGGTGAGAGGTGTGGGTATAAATGGTTGAGGACGGCATCGCAGGCAACAGGTCTTTGAGGCCAGCAGTGAGCATCTGGCAAGTAGCCAAATTGGTGCCTGCTTGCGCGACTTTGGATTCACCTGAGTGCGAGTCAGTGGAGCGGAGGCACGGCAGGCGTGACCAGCTCGCGTTGGATTCTCAATGGACTTCTCTACCAGTGCTACCACTGAATGGGGTCGCACGCGTGGGCACGTGGTTCAGAATACAGTGCGACCAGATTGACAGTACTGTACCTTTAAACGTCGTGTGAGCCCTTTCTCTTTGTTAGTACTGAGAGCACAACTGCCAGAGAATCACTCTCGCGGTTCTCTCTTTCTGCAGTGTTTTGGATTCAGGTATGTTGAGCAGTTCTGTGTTTAAACGCGGTGTGTGTATGTAGTAGCCATTGAAATTCGACCGTAGCGATCGAGGTTTTGAGAAGGCCATGACGCACTCTGATTCTTTGCTTTTTATCACCAACCGCCAACCACCAAAACTCAGGACATGAGATCAAATCCACAATCCTCACAACCATGACTTGCTTGCCCCAATGGCACTTTTCCATGCCTTGATCCGGACTCATCACATCACGTCGCGGAAAAAGGTGGCCCATCTCCGCAAAGCAGCCGACAGGTACAAGTGCTATGCTCTCCTGCGGAGCGGCGGCTGCCCAGGCATCATGTACTGCAAGGGCAGCGAAGACGGAGTCCGGGAATGGGTGGCCACTGTGCAGGTTGGTGGGGGAGCGTGCCCTTGTGACTTGACGACTAGCGGACTGACAGCAGTTCAGAAACTGCGATACAAGGACTTCCAGCTAGCATCACGGCCAGCCGTGATCGAGTCGGATGTACCGCAGTCTGAAGAACAGCCGGGCCTTGTTGAGGTCAAGGCCATTCAGGAATTTGCTGCGGCCATGGAGAGACGTGGTGTTGCGGCCTGGTGGAGGCAGGCCATGAATTTTTCATGAATCTACCGTGTATTGTATGTAATGGGCGCAACATCCGGGATAGGGAGGAACAATATTCTCGACACGCCAAACGATAAATAATCCGCTTCACCTACCCTCTCTTCCCTCCCCTCCCCAGCACCTTACCAACCCTCATCAGCACCCCCGCAAACCACGGCGTCGCCCACAAGCTCGCCATGATCCTTACCGGCAGAAGCACCTTTGTCACGGCATACGCCAACGCCACCTCGACCACGACACGATACTTGTCGCCCTGCTTCCCCTGCCACAACCCTAACAACGACATGCCTCCCTCCCCCTCCCCCTCCCCACCACCACCACCACTACCACCCCCCTCCCCATGTTCATGATCATCCTGACCCTGACCGAACCCAAACCAACCCCGCCTCCTAAACCACCTCTCAAACCTCCCCACGCCCTCACTCACATACCCCCCGTAATGCTCCAGCAGGTAGCCCACCAGCCCGCCACCCTCATTGGTATCATTGCTACTATTGTTATTATTATAGTAGTGGAACAGGGCAAACAGTCCCAAAAGGGGCACCACAGCCGTTATCTCGTGGAGCGCCAAAAACGCGGCCACGTGGGTGACAGGCGCGCCGCGCAGGCGGGTGGTGTAGCGCTGCAGGGGGCGGGGGAGGCGGGAGAGGAGGCGTTCTGCGCGGGATAGGGTTGGATTTTGTGGGGGGAAGTTGTTGTTGTTGTTGTCGCCGTGACTGCCTCTGTTGTATTCCCTTGCTTCCTGGCTGTAGCTTCTTGTTTGCCTTGGTGGTCGACCGAGGACTGCGGGGCTCGAGGGTGGAGGCGGAGGGTGTGGTCTTGTTGTTGTAGCTCGTCGAAGTGGGATCCGGGATGCGCCGTGGGCAAGACGGTGGAAGTTTTGGACCGGGAGGTAGGCGTGGTAGAGGGATTCAAGGGCGCGCATGGTGGCGGCTAGTTTCTGCGCTCGTCCGGAGAAAGATGGTTGAGGGATGTTCGAACACGCCAAGAGTTGAGCCTGGAATGCAGGATTCATCATCTGGATTCTGGACTGAGCATGAGAGCTCGTGCACGGACTCCCGGTTGCCCCTCGACTGTTCACTCCAGGCAGTAAATAAACGCCCCTGAGATCGTCCAGGAAAGGAGACATCAAAACCCGAATCTGATTGGAACGGATTCCTTCAACCCTTCGCTCATTGTATCCGACGTATATAAGCCTGAATAGCGTGTTGCGCAGTATGAGGCTACAGCAGAAAAGGTGGTATCATCCTCGCAGATTCATAGCTGAATTCCCTCCATGCCATCATCCATCACCCTATCCTATCCTACCCAACTTCACTGCATTAGGATTATCATCGTCCAATTACTTATCAAGCGGCGCCTATGCTAGCCGAATCTCCCAATAGGGCAGAAAATAAAGCTTCACCCAATAATTTGACCCAACATCATTACTTATAATCCTCATCGAAATCATCTCCCCAGCCAGCCCCATCATATGCCGAAGTACGGGTAGTTCCCCATCCGGCAGAAGAGGGCTTCGTATTGCTGTTCCCAGTTTGCTTGCCCGTACCCGTATTAGCAGGAGAACTCCCGCTCCCGACGGCGCCATTGTGACCTCCAGCCGCGAAATATGGCCCTGACCCGGTCCGGACCCCCTGCACCTGCTGTTGAGGCGGCATCTGGATAGAGCCACCCCCGCCGCCCATACTCTGCCTTTGCATCTGGATTTGCTGCGGGTGCTGCTGCTGCGGAGCAGTCACGCTAGCCTGGTACATATGCGGCTGAGAAGAGACAGGCGACTCATACTTGGGCATTCCCATGTTTCCATTCCCGTTATTCGTCGCTATACCCGGCTGGAACTGCGGAGGCGGTTGTGGCTGGAAGTATGACTTCTGTTGCATGTTTGGCGACGGCTGAGGGTGCTGCAATACATGAGGATGGGGATGATGCACCATCATCTGCGGTGCCATTCCCTGCTGAGCCCCCGGTGGGGCAAACATTGGCTGGTTAGCAAACTGCATGCCCGGATCCGCCTGGCCTTGCGAATAGGATTGTTGTGGCATAGGACGGGCTCCTTGCTTCTGAAGCTTATTCCCGGCAGCTGAGTTCGACCTCTTGACGGTGTCACTCCTCCAAAGCCTGCCAAACCAGCCCTTTTCCTCCTTTACCGGGGAAACAGATTGAGGAAGCTGCATTTGTATTGCATGCGGTGCGCCCATCCCTTGGTTTGGCTGCATCATCTGTGGGGGCGTCGGCAGATGTGGTGGCATGCTTGCTTGTGGTGCCAACATGCCGGGCTGCCCTGGGAATGTCTGCCGAGAAGGTATCCCAAGTTGTACAGCTTGAGCTGCTGGCATCGCTTGAGGCAACCCTGGCGGTGCAAACACGACCGGCCTTTGCGGAGGTGCCGTTCCAGACACCCTGATTGCATGGGAAGATGCCGATGGGGGAGAAGCCACCGAAAACGACCTGTGAGGCGCACCTGGAGGTACAGAATTTGGAACATTAGCCATGATCGGCCCCTGGCCCGGAGCCATTGGCATTGGCGGCACCTGGCCTGCCGAGTGCATAGAGGTCTGGACCGGAACGTTGACCGGCAACGGTTGCGGAGCGGATGGCTGGCCGGTGGGCCCTAGATTAGCCACTGAACCAGGAGACGACGTAGGTGTCTGCTGGGCAAAGGAGGGCGGCGGCCCAGATAAGGGCGGGTGCTGTGAGTGAGTCGGGATTCCCAAAGCTGGATGTTGCTGCTGATTCGCTGTTCCAGCCGCTGCAGAATCTCTAGTGGAATACCAAGGTTGCCAATGGCCAACGCCGGGCTTATCGGGGCCTTGGTGATCAGGTCTGGTCAATTTCGGGGGCGATGGCGGTGAGACATTGACGTGATGAGAGCCAAGAGGATGATGGCCGTCTGGAATCGTTTGCACTGGGGCCTGACTCCGGCTCGTCATTGGCAAGTTGGAAGTTGGCAATTGAGAAGGAGAGGGTCCCGGCCTTGTGACCGAAGGATTACTGGGATCTTGATTCGGTGAAGCCCCGCTCTCTGGCCTTGGATTTGGCGCGGAACTAGCCGCAGCTACGGAGGGATTCCGTGATATTGCCCCTGAAATTGAACCATGAGCCGGCGGGGATGAAGTACGTGATAGTGGGCTGGGAGTTCGAGGGAGAGGGGTAAGGCTGGGCTGTGGTGGTGGTGGCGTCACGGCCTGTTGTGCGGCGAGTTGTTGGCTGCTCAATAAAGGCGGGCGTGTCAAAGTTTCGGGAGCTGCAGGCTTTGAAGACGGTGGATTCGAGGTGTCGGGTTGGGGGGCATGACTGGTACATAGGGTCACACTTTCCCTTCGCATGGGTTGCGTATAGTCTTGCGATCCTTGCGTTTCTACCGGCGGGAGATCAAGGGTAACCTGTGGTGAGGAAAGTTGGATAGTCACGGCAGGGACTGCAACACCGGGTTGTGGGGTACCAGGCTTGGGAAATTCTTCTGGGACAAACCCGGAAGGCGTAGGTACTGGCACTTGGTTACTACTTGTCCCCTGACCCGCATCCACTGAAGTCTCCGAGGGCATTTCGTTCCGAGGATCAAGTGACGCGTCCGCTTTTTGAGGCTCTCTGTAATCCTTAGAAGTGCCTGTCGATGCGGGGGCGACGTCAATGCTCTCCACCGCAAAAGAACTCGTCAGCGTTGGCTTATTGTTAACCCCTGAGTCGATAGGTGCTCGAGCAGGGGGGGAGGCTGACGAAATTGTGGGTTCTAGTACGACGCAGGGTTCGCTCGATTCTGCTTGTTCAAACCTCGCTACGGCAGGCTGCGACTGCCCGGGGGACGTGACTGATTCAGTAGAGACAGGTTCCGATGCCTGTATCTCATGGAGCTCGAGTTGAGAATTTCCTGAGATGATTCGTTGGTCGGGTTGGACTGTCGGCGCTGCCTGATCACACGCGCTGAGTTGAGCATTGAGATCCGAACTTTCATGTTCGGGATCTGCTTCAGTAGCCGGATTGGCCTTTCCCAGGACGGTAACTCTCATAGTGTCGGACAGGGCTGGCGCGGGTTCTTGGGAGACAGGCTCCGGCTGTTCGGTCGCGATTGAGGGCCTAAGAGAAGCATTGACGGTTGGTACACTATTCCGATTTGCGGGCTCAGGTGATTTACGAGAAAGTTTCAGAGGCTGCGGCAAGTCTGGACTCGAAGGCGGGAGAGGGGTAGAGTACTCCTGAAAAGCTGGTGTACTTGCCTCTCGTCCAGGTGGATTACTGTTGTCGTGGCTCTGACAAGAGGCTATGGGGACCCGCGGATGCTGCGAGGACGAGGACGCGCTCGGCCCAGAGAAGGCTAACTGTGAGCCTTCATTGTCGCCCATGTAGGGTACTGTGGGAAGATAAGACGGCAAGGCACCGGTTCTGGTAGTTTGGGGTTTGGAGGAATTCGATGTCTCCGGCGGTGTCGTAGTCCCTCGGGCGTAGCTAGTCTTGGATAGCAGCTGAACCGTGTCTTCAATATCCTTCTGGAGATCCCGGTAAGGTCTATAGGCTTGATAGTCCTTTTTTGGGCTATCTGGGCGGCTTTGGGGAGGCGATGGTCGAGCTAGGACGGGCCGTCCACGGGCAGGCTTAAGAACAGAAGGAAATTTCCCGAGTTCTCCAGAATCGGCTGCTTTGACGGTGCCGGATAGGCTTTCATGACGTGTTCTATTGACAGAAGCTGTCGCCCAACTGTCATTGCTGACGCCGCCCAAAGGCACCTTTGGAGGCACTTGTGGGGGTCGAAGAGAGGCAGGAATTTCTGATTGATGATGCATCGGAGCCGGCCCCGCCAGTGAGTGTCTCTTGCTTCCGCCAGCCAGTTCAGAATCTCGAATCGCAGCAATAGCATACTGGCCGTTAGAGGTCAAAGTTGGCTTGTGCTCTGACCCCGCCCAATGCCTCGCCGGATTGTAAGGTTGATACTTTCCTGGCATCTGACCGCTTGGAGGTTGTGGTAGGGAGTTTTGTCGAAGAGGTCGGTTTGGACGATGCAGAGGGTCTTGAGTTCCTCGGTTAGTCCCTGGCCGCTCGGTCTCTTTTGCAAGAGCCTGCGTTGCAGTGACGCTGTCAGAAGGCAGCTCGACGGGGTCCAAACTGAAAGCGTTTGCATAGACTGCAGGCGTTGGGACGTCAACCATAATTTCATGGCCAGGCAACTCGACGGGAGTCGGATGGATTTCTTCGTGACACCGGGCTGTCAACTCGCTTGGAAGTTCAGCGACGAAGCCAAGCGGGTCACGCGGCACTTCGACCTCGCGGCTGTCGAGAAGCGGTACGGTGGGTGATGGTGCCGCTGTGCTGTCGACCGGCGCTATCTCGATGGTTTCGACGGCTATCACGCTGCTTGTCTCGGGGGATGTGACGGCTGGCTGGCTGTTGGTGACAAGAGGAGTGGTCTCTGCGCTCACTATTGGGGGTGCGTGTGGCTTTGTCGGCTGGCTGGTGTCCTGTTTGGGAGATCCTCCCGCAGCGGCGATGGTAGACGCTTCAGTGTCGGTTCTTGCTACATCTGTGTTCTCGCTAGCCTTGCTAGGTCCCAGACTCGCCTCCTCTTCCTCCTCATTTTCCTGCAACGGGCTAATATCAGTGTATGCGCCAGGTCCCATGTACATGAGGCCATCAGGTTGGAGCCAGAACTGGTCAGCACCCTCATCCTGTTCGTCAATGCGCTGGGTGACCGAGGTCTGCTTTTGTGTGGTTACAGCAGCCGAGTTCGACGACGACTCGCCCAGTGTGCTTCTCCTTCTCAGCTGCTTTTGGCTAACCAGCTTTTCTTCGGGGGCAAGGTCGACTCGCGCAGGGCCGTCGCCGACAAATTCGGGGAATTCGTCGCCTGGCTTGGGAAAGGTGTACTGTATGAGGCCGGTGGGCTTGTAGCGGTAGAACCATCGCTGGCCATCGTAGTCCCACTCCCAGTTCTCCGGGAGCGCTGCCATTTCCTCGGGCTTTGAGGCGCCTCGACGGCGCGAAAAGGCTCGCCCCTTCGATTACCGGCTTCAGCGCGACAGCGGCGTAACCTAGGTCGAAGTGAGGAGAGCGGCGGTGTGCCGGTGTTGAGGTCCGAAGCCGGCACAAAGAAACGGTGGGCACCAAAGAAAGGTCGTAACTCGTAAGAGAAAGCTTTGTGTCGTCGAACACATCTCAAACGGCCGTGGTCGGAACCCAACAGCAAATTGCTTGCCCGAACCAGGGTATGGAGCTATGGATGGGCACCACGAGAAGGTAAGATGGCGGTGCAACTCCAGGCCGTAAGTTAGCCTAGCGCTTCCTGGACGATGCCGACAGCCGCAACATTGGATGGCGTCAAACTGAACGCACACGCTTTCCTCTTCGCAGAAATGGTGCACGACGGCTGAGCTCAGGTGGACGCGGGGTCCAATAAAAGGCGCTCATATTTTCTTCCCTCTTGGGCATGGTGTTGGCTTTGAGGGTGCTGAGGCTTGGGCATTCCGGCATGAACAACACCCAACCTCCCAACCTGGAAGATGGAGTGAATCCCATCATGCAGGGTCCAGTGATGCTGTCGCTGCGCAAATGAGACGAAGCAAAAAAATGCCAAGGCTGACGCTAGAGGTACGCTAAAGTTTGTTATTGTTAGGGGCTCCATAGCAAGCCCATTGTCGCTGTTGGTAAGTCGTCCAACTCAGGCTTGGATGAGGCTCTAAACAACACGGTTGCATACATCGCGGTTGAGAATTCGAACAGACTGCGGATTTCATGAAAATCGGACCCAAATGCAATTTCCTTCGCTGGGATGCTACTGTACCAGCGATTGTAGGCTGCATCACTACCTCATTAAGGTTAGGACTTTCGGTTGGGCATCCTCGGCTGACATATCGTCTTGTGGGTTCAGTGAGAACTGCGGCATCTCCTTGAGCCGATGGTATTCGTAAGACGGACAGTCTTCAAAACGCTCGGGATCTACTTCGTAGGCAGTTTTTATCTACAAAGCCACACTGAACAACCGACCTCATGTCTCATTACACCTAAGAGTGATGAGAGTCGTAGTCGTTTTAAGTCAAACATTCAATTGCGGTTGGAGCAGCACCACCTAAAGAGTTTATCAACAAATACGAAGGTATTGTACAGTACCTGTAGCAGGGACTTTCTTTCAATTCCAACCTCCCATCAAAGGGGTAATTATGTGGGCAGTATTGCCGGATATCGGGTATATGTACGGAGTAGTCCAACGACATAATGCCATGAACTGAGATACGGATTCACTCAGCATGGATGAGATTCCCATTCTTCAAAACGAATCCCTCATGAAAGTGAAGTAGGTAACATACTTTATGTATTCAAGTATGAAACTTACACCTCCGTGCTGTACTAACGTACTTCGTAGTGTAACCTCAGTTACGGCCTTAACACAGATGCAAACTCAGAGAACGGTATTTTATACCAGTTTTTCACTTGGCGCCAAGTCGGCAAAGACATCCGTCATGACGTCAAGGGGACAACATTCAAATCGAGTTTCAGGGGAACTGCAACTGGACCCCTCCTCCCCAGAGTGTACAGATTCTTCAGGGAAGACTCGACTATACAGACGTGACTGCTACTTTACTTTGGCATTGCAAGTCATAGAAAAAAGTTGAGGTAGGGTACTACTACAATATCTTGTGAGCCTATTGACCTTGAATTCAACACAGGGCAACGCGTTCATGACATCGCGAGTTTGTGGCACTCGAAGGACACAGGACCCTGGATGAGCATGGTTTACCGTCTGAGAGAGCAGGGTGCCTGCAGCAGCAAGGGGACAAACAATGGGAGGGTTCAATGCCAACCGACATCTGACTGGAGAATACATGCGTCTTGGTGTAATGAAGTGGCCATACAGGTTTGTGTATGCCGTCGTCCCAGATCCGCTGTGGATCACTGTGCAGCGATCTACATTCTACACTCCTGAGATGTTTGCGATTTGCGATTCCGGAGAAATCGGGGCTTTAGGGTAAGTGGGTTCAAGACCAGGTTCTCTAATTCTCTCCTCACATCTGCCTCATCTACATCGTTCCTCTACTCTATCTCACCTTAGTTTTCCAATGTGCCAACATGGCGTCGTCGGCAATGCCGAAGCCCGCATTACACGTCCAGACGCCGTCCTTCTCGGGCTTGACACAGACACGGGACTTGGATGCCGGCGGTCCCGACACAAACATGAAAGGGCCCGATCCCGACCATCTGGCCCCCGAAAGCACGCCCCTGAGTCCTACTAGTAGGGAATCGAGAGAGGTAGCCAACAGGCTCCACGATGACTTGGAACTCCTTCGCGCCGAGCGTGTCGTGTCGCAGCAGGACCACCAAGCTGCACTAAATCGATCCAAAAGCAGGAGGAGCCATGTTGATGAGAGAGTACCCGAGGATGCCTTCAACACCGCGACGACCCAACCCGTCCCCGTTGCTGTTGCACCCCCCAAGACAACATGGCTTACCAGGCTCTGGGCCTTGGTCCGGCGATTCCCTCGCGTGCTACGCTACGTCGTTTACGCGATTCCGCCCGGTGTCATCATCCTAGTCCCCGTGTTCCTCGATCTCTTTGCCTATGACAGGAAAGGTTCCCCAGTCGGTGGCCCCCACGGAGTGCAGCTGCTGTGGTTTGGCATCTGGCTGGAAGTGGTCTGGCTCACGCTATGGGCCGCCCGCATCGTCACGTCCATCATGCCCGCACTCGTTGGATTTGCCGCCGACACGGCCGGGTCGAGCAACCACAAGAAGTGGAAGGACATTGGCCGGCAACTTGAGCTTCCCACGGCCTTGTTCCTCTGGCAGTTGGCGGTACTGGTGTCGTACCGGCCCATCCTCGACAGCCATAGGGTTCTGACTAACCCCAGTAGCGACGATCCAACGCCGTACATCTTGTGGATCGACGTTGTCTACAAGGTCATCATCGCCTTGTTCGTTCTCGCAACACTGAATCTCGTCGAGAAGATCCTGATCAAGTGGATCGCCACTTCGTTCCACCTGCGCACCTATTCCCACCGCATCCGGGAGAACCAGATGCAGATCGACTGCTTGGTCGCTTTGTACACATATGCCAAGACGAGCCTCGAGGCCATGGATGCCAGCGTCTGGGAGTCTTCAGGAGGCGATGGGCGCGCTTCGTTCGGGAGCCCGTCTCCAATGGCGGCGGCGATTCGGACAAACGCACGCCACGTTTGGAGCAAGGTTGGCAGCGCGGCAACGCGCATGGCGGGCGATTTTACGGGGAAGAAGGTCCTCAGAAACAACCACCCGAGGAGGGTCGTGACAGAACTGCTGCGCACCACCGAGTCCAGCTACACGCTCGCTCGACTCTTTTACCGCACCTTTCTCAAGCCAGGAAACTCAACCATCACGGTCGACGACATACAGCCGGCTTTTCCATCACCAGAGGACGCCGAGGCATGTTTTGGCGTCTTTGACAAGGACCTCAACGGCGACGTGTCCATGGAAGAGCTCGAGATGGTGTGCAACGAGATCCATCTCGAGAAGAAGGCCATCGCAGCTTCGCTCAAAGACCTCGACTCGGTCATCAAGAAACTCGACCAGGTCTTCATGTTCATCATTGTGGTGATTGTGATTATTGTCTTTATCAGCATCATATCCAACTCGGCGGCCGCAGCCCTGACGTCGGCGGGCACCTTCATTCTGGGTCTGTCGTGGCTGCTCCAAGCCACAGCTCAGGAGTTCCTCCAGTCCATCATTTTTGTCTTTGTCAAGCACCCGTTCGATGTCGGCGACCGTGTTACCGTCTACGGCAACACGGGCTCCATGATGAGGGGCGACGACTACTACGTCCTCGAGGTCTCGCTGTTGTACACTGAGTTCAAGAAGATGGAGGGCCACGTGGTGCAAGCCCCAAACTCGCTGCTCAACACGCTCTTCATCCTCAACCAACGACGCAGCCAGGGGCTGGCCGACCCCATCAACCTGAAGCTGCGCTTCGGCACGACCGAGGCCCAAATCGAAGAGCTGAAAGCCCGGATGCTCGAGTTTTGCCTGCAGAACAAGCGGGACTACGCGCCGCGCATCATCTCCGAGGTGCAGACCATTGACGAGGTCAGCAGCATCACCATGAACATCATCTTCTTCCACAAGAGCAACTACCAGAACGAGCTGCTCCGCCTGACTCGACACAACAAGTTTGCCGTCGAGCTGATGCGCCAGATGCACGACATGGGCCTCGAGACGCCGCGTCTGGTTCAGCCCGGCGGCATGCAGCACATGCCCCTCTACTGGACCCAGGTACCACCTCCTCCCGCCTACTACCAGGGTACGATGCCGTCGGAGCCTCCCTTACAGGCCCCTTCCAGCCCGGCGATGGCGATGCGGAAGAGAGGCAACAGCAGAGCTGCTGTGGTTGAAGCGGGCATGGACTTCCAGGACGTTTACCACAACAGGAGGCCGGAAACCAGTCACGGTATGGCCCGGCTCCCCTCGATCCGCCAGGCGCTGAGGGAGGAAGACGAGATGATCCACAGCCCGATGGACGAGCTTTCGGAGAAGAGGCACAGCATGGAGAGCGAGTCGACGAGGCGGAAACTATGGCGGCCCAGGAGCCGGTCGACGAACCACGGTTCTGCGAGCCACGCTGTGTGATGATTAGGGGCAACGTATTACTACTGAGATTAAGGTACTAGTAGAAGTATTATTCTAGACGACCGATAGAGCAATCCATTCCAATGCCACCAACCAACCTCGAATGCCAGCCAAACCATCCCGCCCTTTATCCTTTAAGATTAGCATTAACCTTCATTGTATCTGTAACCCATATGCTTTGGTTTCATCAAGTTCATATCAAGCATCCCCCACGACCCGCCTACACGTCAACCCGCCCCGCGCTTCCAGCAGCTCACACCTCGTCAACCTCCCGCCCTGCGCATCAAGCCTGATATCCAACACCTCCACCCCGGCTCCCGTTACATTCCTCACCGTCCCATCCCCAAGCTGCACCGCGGCCTGGTCAAAGCTAACACTCGTAAAATTGGCCAACGCAATAGGAAACTCAGGCCGGCCGGGCAGCGGAAAATCCTCCACCACCCACGCGGCCTGGGCACACCCTGCCGCCCCCCAGCCGGGCAGGGCCTTGGTCGCCTCAACCTTTTGCAACGGAACCCCCTCCCCGTCCTCAAGTTCAGGTTCCGTAGGGCCAAAATTCTCCATCACCACCGCAGCCTCCGCCTCTATCCCTTGCTGTATTTGAACTGAAAGCGTCACCCTCACCACATCCCCCGCCGACACCCTCAACGCGGACCACCCTTCCAGCCCTCCCCGGTCCCCACCCGACCCCGCAAAATCCCGCCACGCAAACGGCGTCTGTTGCCCGTCCAGCGTGCCGTCCCAGACAATATCCACCCCGGCCCGCAGGATCGGGGTGAGACTTTTCGTAGTAGGAGCAGCAGCAGTAGTAGTGTTGCTAGTACTACACTCGGCGGCAGGGAGTGGTCTTAGCCCGATCCAAAACGCCGCGCCGTACTTGCCCACGGGGTTGTTGCCTGTCGGGCCGGAGTTGGGCGGTTCGGCGCGGGGGATGCGGAAGGTGCCGCGGACGGTTGTTGTTGTTGCACTAACATTACTGGTGCTGGTGTTGGTGCTGAGGAGAGGGGGCAGGGTGAGGATTGCGCCCGCGAGGGTGGACTCTGGATCTGCTGCTGCTGCTGCTGCACGGTTTTGCAGGACACGGGAGGGTCGTTTTAGTGTGATAGTGGGCGAGTTGGGTAGGGTGGCTGCGAGGGTTGTGGAGGTTGAGGTTGAGCAAGTGAGGAGGAGGGTTGTTAGGAGCGTTGCGGGCTTCATGGTGGCTTCTTGATTTTCGAGGTGCTGTTGGGGGATCTGGTGTAAGTGAGACCTTAGGTGTGATCGGAGCAGAGATGGTGCGAATTATGATTATCGTCAATTGGGAAAGTCCGTGAGCATTTGTATGAGTATGAACACACTCCAGGAGTCCAGGGAGATCAATCTTGAACCGAACCTAAAGAATGAATGAATGACCAAACGGCCAAGGAAGGGGCAAACTGCAAACCAAGGCGATCCTCCCCATATATAAGGTAATAATACAACCCAGAGTAAGCATCGATCTCCAATCATCCGCAGTCAAGAAATTGCACCCCAAATGATCTTCATGCCCAAAGCGAGTGTAACGCGTCAATCTCCAACCGTTCCACTGCATGCAGGCATCCCTCCACCAGTCCCGTATTACAGATTACCTACCAAAACACCCAAAGTCCGCAGCCATCAAACGGAAACGGTCGGCTGAAAGCCTCGAGCTCAATGGGCTCATCCGCCTTGTGTGACCGCACTTCTGCACCCTGACGGCACTTCCGCTGCCAGGAACCGGACCTGCCTTGCGTATGGCCTCGGGGTAATTAACGGTTTGTCACAGCTAATTCCTCAGCAATGGGGCCTGGACGCACAAAGCATACGGGAGGCCAAAGGGAGCGGACAGGTGCCAACTGTCCTCGCTTTAAACTCCTTGAAGCAACACCGCTATTCTTGGGCATCGACATTACGAACATAGAGTACCCGCTTGTACACAGAACCAAATCAAGCATATATATAACCTCTGAATCCTAGTATTCCAAACAACAAAAGTCGACAGAGCACGCTCTCACCATCTCACGCAAAACTGATCTTCCAGTCCGCACCAATCCTCACCCCGAGCTTCTTGACGACCGCAAACGCCCCTCTACCCTTCATGGCCGGCGTAAACTCCATCTTGGCACTCCACGTCTTGCCCTCGGACTCGACCGTGACCTCCCTCTTGCCCGCCCACGCCGCCGGCGCACCAACAATCACAATCTTGTCCACACCCACCTGGCGCATCTTCTTCATCCACTCGCCCTCCTGCACATCCTTGGCACTCCTGCCCTCGGCATCGACCGACACGATGCTCTTCCCCGCAGCATCAAACACGAACCGCCGGTGGATGTACTGGCCCGCCTGGTAGTCAAACGACTCGCCGTCGTCCACGTACAGGTCGCCCTCCGCCAGCTTGCCATCACGCCCGACGGTCACGACGAGAGTGTAGTCATCCCACTTCATAAGGGCACTCGATCGCCTCGGAATATCACGACGCGCAAGGATGTGGCCGCCACGCATGAGCAGGGGAATCTTTTCCAGAGGAGCATCGAGAGTGACCGACTTGCCTTTGCTTGTCGGAACCACCTCATAGGTGAAGTAGTCGTAGTAGACCTCTGAGTCGGGGATCCAGATGTCCACCTCCACCCTGTCCTTCTGCGTGATGGGCTTCGCTAGCAGGCCAGTATTGCCGACGAAGAACTGGTCGTCAATGGCGAAACCGCCTTCTTCGGACGGGTGCGTGTAGAACATGGGTTTGATGATGGGTGTGCCGTCCACGTGCGCCTGGCGGAAGGCCGTATACCAGGACGGCAGCAGGCTGTAGCGCAGCCGAAGGGCCGCGCCAATGATGGTCGTGTACGGCTCGCCGGCTAGGTAGGGCTCGCGCCGCCGGGCATCGATGTGCGCGTGGCCGCGGAAGAAGGGGTAAAATGCGCCAGTTTGGTACCATCGCGTCAGGAGCTCCTTCTCGGGGTTGCCAAAGAAACCCCCGACGTCGGCTCCTGCGAAGGGGAAGCCCGAGATTCCTTGGCTAAGAACCATGGGAATGGACGCCTCGAGGTGGTCCCACGCGGCCTGGTTGTCACCGGTCCACATCGCACCAACACGCTGTGAGCCCGCAAAAAACGCCCGAGTGAGCACAAACGGGCGCCGGAGCTCACCAGGTTTGCGCGACGTAAGAGCGTGGTACGTAGCGTTCTGAAACGTCATACCGTTCAAGTTGTGTACATCGCGGTGCTCCCAGTTTCCGAAATGAAGATTGTCCTTGGGCATGGTTGTTTCCGGTCCGTTGAAGACGGACGGCTCGTTCATGTCGTTCCAGATCCATGTGTTCTCCATGGTGCCCTTGAACGAGTCATACTTGAAGAGCGATGCCCACCATTCCCGCGCGGCCGGGCTGAAGGCGTCGATCCAATGCGATGAGCCTGGCCAGCACCAGCCCTCAAATAGATTCCCCTCCTTGTTCTTGACGCCGAGATCCTTCGACTTGAGCTCCGCGACGACGGGGTAATTGTCAACATTCTTGATGTGCGGGTCGATGATGGTAACCAGTTTCCTCCCGTGGCTGTCCAACTGCTTGCCCATGCCGATCGGATCCGGAAAGGTGTGCTTGTCGAATGTAAAGTACTTCTTCTCGTCCGTGTACTCAATGTCCAGCCAAATGACATCATACGGCATCTTGAACTTGTCCATCTTGCGGTCGACATCCCTTACGTCCTCGTCTGAGACGTAGTTCCACCGGCACTGATGGTAACCAAGGGCAAACTCCTGCGGCATGGCTGTGGTGCCCGTGAGTTCCCCGTACCTGGCCGTAAGGTCCTTGGGAGTAGGCCCCAGGAGGACAAAAACATCCAGCAGACCGCTTTCCGAGATCCAGTGCGTGTGGGTGCTCGTCTTGGCCTTGGTACCTAGAGCAAGCGGGTTCTTGGAGCCTTTGCCCTTGGTGATATCGACCCATGTCTCGGCGGCATTCAGCCAAAAGACGCCGACGCTGGAATCCTTGCTATGGGCCTGCATGAAGGGAATGGACCCGTACAAAGTCATGGGGCTGTCGAGGATGTACTCAAAGACGTCAGCGTTATACATTCTGTACGGCTCCTGGTAGTTGCCGTCACCGCCGCGGGTCTGCTTGAGCGACAACGGGCCGGCGTGCGAGGGGATCCCGTAGACGTGCTCATAGCCAACAAACGAGATATCAAGGGCAACACTTTCCGGGCCACGAGGCTTGGAATCAGTATTTCCGCCAAAGGTCTCGTCCCACCAGGTGCTCTCATCTTCCTTCTTAGGCTTTTCTTTCTTGTCTTGCTCCTTGGTCTCGCCCTCCTTAGTCTCTTCGCTTGCTGCACTTTCCGTCTTCTCGATCTTTGGCCGCCAGTGCTCAATGTTCAATAGGCCCTGGTCGTTGAGCTTGACGTGAGTGTGCCCATCACGCTTGAAGTCGATACTAAAGGGAGAGAAGCTTATGGTGGCTTCGAATTCCGAGGACGGGCCAAACTTGACGGTGACTTGCGTCTTGTCCTCGTAGTCGACCTTGGCCGCCTTGTCCAGGGTCAGACCGCCTACAATAACCCATTGCTCGGCCTCATTGTAACGTTCCTTTCTCGCCTTGCTATTGTGGCGCAACTCGATTTCTCCTTTTTGTCTCTTCTCTTCGTCGACCGTGACCCGCGCGGTGCCAGACTCGAGGAACGAGATGGTGATGGGAAGTCGGACGGTCTCGCCTTTGTCATTGATGGTCTTCAGGATGGTGGCCTGGTACTGGCCGTCCTTGAACGACCCGGACTCGGGCGCGATATTGTAAGGCGACTGCCACGAGGTCGTTGCGAGCGCGTGATCTGCGAATGCTCGATTACGAGCGCAAAAGCCCGATTGATGGCACTTTTTGAAATCATGCTCCTTGACAGCGACTAACAGCAGTTAGTTCGATGTCCCTGATTCGCCTGCTAGCAGCAAATTCTCACCTGACGGGACAAATGTGGCAGAAAGAGCGGACAAAAGGCCAAGGTAGGCCGTCCAGCTCGTGGACAGTGAGCCCGATACCAGCATCTCTGCTTAGTGCCCCTCGCTTTAGGGCAGCGCTGTTCTAAGCAAAACCAGATTGCCAAATTCGGATGCAGAAATGAAGGTGAAATGGCGCCTATACCGCCCGTATCTTCACCAAGAGACCTCCAGGGCCGCAGAGGTACTCAATGGCTGTCTCGAAGCTGGCAGTCGGTGTTGTGCCTCGAGGGCGGCTTGTTAAGGTAAAGCTGTCCCATCTCGAATTGGAGCTGCCGAAGAGGATTGGCCACCTGGCTTCGGTTGCTGGGAGCGGGGACAGGGGCCGGCTGATGGTTCTAGTTACCCCTGCAGCAGAACGAGCCGCTAACGTTAATTACGAATTAACCGTAGGTAGCGTTGTAATTACGAGGGTGTCAGAACCCCGTTTCGATAATACGGGTATCAGGAGTTACTTCAAGTTACACAATCAACATTCCCGAACATGTAAATAAGCCCCCGGTGAGCCACACTTTTGTTGATGCCTTTCTCATGGTGTAATGGAACTGACTGACGTGAGTGACCGTTGACTGGGTACTGCCAACTTTGGAAGGGGAGAGGGAGGAGGAAGGCAAGTAAGACCGTTGGGTAGACCCAATTCGGCAAGGGTTAGACTCAGGGGTTCTTTCCTTAACATGAATCGGATAAAGAAGCTGTCCAAATAGGCGAGTCGGGTGTCGATGCTGAAAGCATCATGATCTCAGAGAGCCAGCCACAGAGTTTTGAACAGAATCTTGATTGATTCGAACCCACGCTACTCATTCATACCTCCTCCAAGACTTGATGTATGGAGTATAGACATAACTTGGCTTCATCCATGCTTTGAGTGGTATCTATTGCCAACGGACAGCCCCTTTATCACCCTCGACCGCCGGATCCACACAAAGACACCAGCTTGACGGCAGAAGTTGGCAACAACTGGCTTGAGTTACTGTTGACAAACGGGACTGCGACAAAGATGGAGGGAGGCTCGCCAAAGAGGGGTCTCAATGCTTCCGGGGCACCAGAGTGGCGGAACCACGGCCGGCGAGATCGAGCTCGGCGTCTAGCCTCTCAAGAATTACCAGTTGCCTCTGAGATGTATAGATACCTGACGCTGGGGCTCATCCTATGCATATTTGTATATTTTTTCGGCAGCCCCACTTCGAAGCTCTTCAGTGTTCCAGCACCGACCGCTACTCCGACACAAATTCCTCGTCCTCCCCTCTCCCCCCTTCTTCCAGAACATCATCCCAAGTTTGAACAACCCGTGGAAGTTCAATATCCCGTCAAAATGTCTACTGTCGAGAGGACGTGAGTCATTATAGTCTTCCTGTCTCCTTCTGTCTAGCTCTCTCCCTCTGCGCTTTGCACATTTTCTTCCCTTGATTACCCCGCCATGCTGGAATTACCCCGCCATCCGACTGCCAGCAAAACTGACTTGACTTCGGAACAGCTTCATTGCCATCAAGCCCGACGGCGTCCAGGTCTGTTGACCCGAGCTTGAAATGGCTTGCCCTTCCAAAGCTGACATCTTTCACAGCGCGGCCTCGTCGGTGCCATCATTGCCCGTTTCGAGGCTCGTGGGTAAGCAAACAGTCCGCGGTCCACCCCTCTCTGACAAACGTGCTAACCTTGCTTCACAGCTTCAAGCTGGTCGCCCTGAAGATGGTCACTCCCGGCAAGGCCCACCTCGAGAAGCACTGTGCGTTATACCTCCCAGGCATTTTCATTGAGATGTTCTAAAGCCCGGAGCTCTGACCGCCCACAGATGAGGACCTGAAGGAGAAGCCGTTCTTCCCCGGCCTGGTCAACTGTAGGCCGCCCAACCCCCCCTTCACGCCGAGTTTCTGCTCACATTTGCAATAGACATGAACAGCGGCCCCATTGTCGCGATGGTCTGGGAAGGCCTCGATGCCGTCAAGACCGGCCGCAGTAAGCCCCACTTATCTGCCCCTTATTATCGCTCAACACCATGCTAACATCGCCAACTCTGCCAGCCATGCTTGGTGCCACCAACCCTCTCGCCTCCGCTCCCGGAACCATCCGCGGTGACTACTGCATTCAGACCGGCCGCAACGTCTGCCACGGCTCCGACAGCGTCGAGAGCGCCAACAAGGAGATCGCTCTGTGGTTCAAGGACGAAGAACTCCTCAGCTGGAAGTCAGCTCAGGAGGCCTGGATCTATGAGTAGACGCATATAAAAGGCTCGGGGTAATGTTTGTATCCATTACCAAGTTTGATGGATACATAGCGTAGCACCTAGCAGCGCAAGAAAGCAATTATCAACTACTCTGGTTGCTCCTGCTAAATCTCCACATCGCAACGCAAAGCACCCTCAAGTACGGAGTATTACGTGTCCATACAAGGTGATTCCCAGCTCACTATTCAGTTATGAATGGCCGTTTCTACTTGGCCTCCCGCCGCTTCAGAGCGCTTTGCGAGATCTGTCATCTTGCTTGATAGCTGAGAAGAGTTGATTCGGTATATCCATGGAGTAGTTGTCTCCCGAGTCGAGGACAAGACGGTGCTAGGAGCCTGAGTGTCATTGGCCTTGAGCGGTGACGACAGGCAACCAGCAAATTACACAAGGATACTGTTGACATCCTCGTCCGGGCAACGCTCGCTCTCAATCTCTCACGAGGTCCGTGCAGTTCAGGGGATAAAGAAGGAGGTGCAGTATCCTACAAAACAACTTTCTCTCAACTTTTGCCTGACCCAAAGGGACATTATCACAAGGACCAGAACATCTGTCTACCCATGAATAGAACACACATCGACTGCTGCAACTGGACTGTAGCAGGCTGAAAGCGTGGGGATATTTCCTTTTGAATACCTTGCAAATTGACGGAAACGATCATGGAACGGAACACGGCACAGAACTGAACAGTACATGTAGGGAGAAGAAACAATCTCAAAATGCTGTTGCTGTACCTGTATAACTCAGCAGAGCTGAACTACAGAGAGGAGCTAACTTTAGCCCCTGAGCTAATCTTCGCCCGA
This sequence comes from Canariomyces notabilis, assembly GCF_033297395.1. Taxonomy (NCBI): domain Eukaryota; kingdom Fungi; phylum Ascomycota; class Sordariomycetes; order Sordariales; family Chaetomiaceae; genus Canariomyces; species Canariomyces notabilis. The sequence goes on from NW_027041840.1 coordinate 82,697, forward strand.
AGCAGTAACTGGTCTTCATCTTCCCACGCCAGATGCCAACCGATCCCGTTTGGCCCAGCATATGAAGCTCATACGTCGGTATCGTACAGTACAACTAGAATTTCCCACCCGGGCTAGGGTTGCTCTCCGGTGCGTGAACAAAGGCCAGATAGGGATCCTGCCTGCCCAGCCTGTCCGCCTTGTCCATTCCTTAAATGAGGAAGTTTTGGAATGGGCAGTAGTCCCAACCGGAGGTAACGCAAGCGCTCATACAAGAATAACCTCTCGCCATCAACATGGGTGGGAGAGCATTCACGCTCAATCCGAGTCGGAATCTCCATCCATCCCAAGCAGCGTCTTATCCACATCATCCAGCTCATCTTCACCCTCGTCTCCGTCCCCATCCCCGTCTCCCAACCCAAGCAGCTCTTTGTCCACCTCGTCCAAATCATCCGCATCGTCCATGGGGGTATCCCCATTGGCATCGACGCCCCCAGTAGAACCCCGCACTCCATTGGACCCGCCTCCTCCAGTATGCTGGCCACGCTGGTGTCGCCCATATGGGTACCGTTGCTGCTGCTGCACGTCGGCCTCGTCCTCCGTCTCGGCGGGATCAATCATGCCGTCCTTGAGCCGGAACCTAATCTCAGCATAGCCATCCATATCATCCTCGTCACCGTGCTGGTCCGTGCCGTTGGCTGTCTCCTTTACACGCTTGATGGGAGCAATGACCCCGAGCTTGTCGGGACCATCGTAAGTCTCCCAGCGCAGGAGGCGGCGACTGGACCGCCGAAGGGCTGCAGCGAACGAGGAAAACTCCTCGCCGTAGTCGTCTGGCTCGTCTTTGAGCTGGCACAGGCCGCCGTAGCCCTTTTCACGGAGGCGTTTGGCATCGCCGTTAGCCGAAGGATGGGCGTGCTTGCCGTTGTGGCTGTTGTGCAAAGCGAAGATATCATCATCCTCGCTGTCCTCAAAGGGGTTGTCCATCTGACGGATGCGGTTCAGAGCACGGAAGATGGATCCGTCTATCCGTCGTTGCTTGCGGGAGCGATGGTGGCTCCGACGAAGACCCCGATCGAGTATGTACTCGACACGCTGCGAGCGGTTGCGCTCTACCGCCAGCTGATGTGCAGTTGGAGGCCGGGGTTTCCGAGGGGCAACACCGTCGACCGTCTTCTCAGCGGCGGGTGAGCCGTCAAAGACCTGGTACTTGAGGGAGTGTGGGCCCCGGCGGCCAGTGCTGCCAAAGATGCCGCTATGTCGTGCGCTTAGGGCGCGGGGAGGCGGAGTCGACCTGACACTATCGAGGTCGCTCTCGTTCTTGGACGGCCGGATTCGAGGTAGAATTCCGGTCGTCGGGCCAATCTCATCGCCAGCGGGATAACCGCGACCGCGAGCGCCCCGTTTGGTCTGGCTTTCGGCCATGAATTGCTGGTCGGCCTCGATGATCTTGGCACGCATCTTTTGCTTGGCGTAGCCGAAATCAATCTCCTCTTGAGGGTCAACGTTCTCCTCTGCTTCTTCCTCCTCATTCAAAAGCTCTAGGCGAGGGACACCCTGGTTGGCGACATCGACACCGTAATCCACGCCCGGGCCAAACGGGTTCTCTTCGCAGCCTTCCTCAGTAAAGTCGGATTCGAGATAGAACCACATGAGCCAGAGGAACGCGCGGGCTCGGCTCTTGCTGCTGTAGTTGGTCTTCATGATTAGATCGTGGAATTCTTGGCCAGGAGGGAAATGAAGTTCGGCGATCTTGTGCGCCGTCTGGCAGATGAGAAAAAGGAGATTGACGGGGTTGGTACGAGGTACCTCGCTCGCCTTGACCTCTTCGAGTGAGGTAGGTTCAGGGCGGTCCTCGGCACCTCCCTTGAGGATGGATTTCAGCCTGGGGGCATCTTGCAGCTGCTTATAGGCATGCGGGTCTTGACGGGCTTGGAGGGAAGGGATGGCGTGGTAGGTGCGGAGTTGGGCTCGCATCTCCGGGAAGACTGTGACGGGGTTGTCAGTAGTGCGTCGACAAGCCGAGACGGCTATGACGTACAATTAAGAGTGGTGTTCATGCGACCAATGTTAACCAAGAGGCAGACCATGGCCATGCCCTTCGCAGCATCGCGATCACTAAGCAGCTTATCTCGAAGGACCTTGCTGGTCTTGCTGCTCCTGGACATTGTGTCGATATAGAGGTCGGCGAAGCACTGCTTGCCCAGCTTGTCCTTCTCGTAGCTGTTGGTGAAGACCTTTTGCTCGTTGTCAAAGACGGCCTTGAGGAAGTCGTACTGAATGTCCTTGCGCCAGAGGGGCTCGCCGTCCTCCTTTTTGAGATGGCGAATCTTGCCAATAGTGCTACCGTTGGGGCCGTTTCCATCGTCCCGGCCGCGCTTCTTGCCACGAGGCTGCTTCTCGGAAGGGTCGGGAGTCGCCATGGTCATCTTGGTATCGTCGTCCTCAGTGACGGCCGTCATGAATGATTTTTCAATGTGGACAGGCGAACTGGGCGGTTCGATGTCGGACATGAGTGCCGCCGAGCTCGGTGTTGCAGCCATGATGGCCAAAAAACGCCCGGCGTCGGTGCTTTGACGGAAGGGACGAGGATTGGCGTTTTATGGTTTCGCGCTTTCGGCAGGGCGGCAGGTCATTGAGGGAGCACGACAAATGCGCGCGACAATGGTACTGTACAGTACATACAATTAAATCCTCGTCCTCCTCAAAGGCACACGGGATGGATGAATCAGAAAGAAAAAGAGCGAAAGTCGCCACCGAATTGATGTGATACCAGCAACCAGATTGGCGATGTTGGTAGTTTTAGCGGGTTATGGGTTTTGGGATGCGGGAGGCGCGGATGCCTGCCGCATTTTGGCTCACATAGACTACCGCCGAGGGCATCGCGTCCCAAAGCTTTTGCTCGTCTGGGCTCATTTGGCGATCGGGAATTGCAGGTGACGTGGGAGCGGGCCCAGTGTGCTCAGCCAGCATGAGTCCCGCAGCTGGGGGAAGCCACTGGCCGGATGTGTTTAGCCTGGAAAGTCATAATCAATCCTATCTAGGCTTTGCATCTAGAGAGGGGACCCATTGAAATTTTTTCCTCTTATGTGCATATCTTTATCAGCACATACGAATACGAACCAAGTACGGATACTACTCCATACTCCGTAGATTCCCCCGTGTTATTGTGTTATCAGTGTCAGGGGCTATCATGTCGGATGCCTCGTGGCTCTTCTGTCTACTTAGACATGTGTTTGCAAACGGAGCAGTGTTCCACTAGTTTCTTGGTCTATTTGATACCCGAATTCGGCCGAACTTTGAAGCTGCTCCTGCCGTCGTACAAGTACCGCGTGCAGACAGGAGTTGGCAGGCTTATCAGCCTAGATACCTTAGGTACCTAGGCTCTCAAGATATCAAGTGAGCGACCAGTTCAGGTTTGAACTCTTGAATTCTGGTCACTTCCTACGCCGCTTTCCATAGTCCAAAGAAATGGCAAAAATCGCGAGCATTCCCGTCATTGACATATCCGGAGAGGGCGACCAGACTCAGGTGGCCAAGGATCTGGTGGAAGCAGCAATTGAGCATGGCTTCATTTACATCAAGAACCTGGGCAAAGACATACCAGTCGAAGCAATAGAAGGGGCGTTTGAAATGGTATTTAGGACCTGTTCTTCTGCATGGAAAGAGGCTTCTCACAAGCAACTTGATACTAGTCCAAGAAGCTGTTCAACGCTCCGCTGAGTGAGAAGCGAGCATGCACCATCCGACACAACAACCGAGGAGTGAGTCAAGCTTGCCCATTCTTTTACATAGCTGCCTCCCAGAGATAACTTAACTAAATTCCTGGTCTCAGTGGTCAGCCATGCAATATGAGACGCTCGATCCCGGGAACCAGCGTGTAAGTCATCCCTTACTCCTTCTTATTACTGTAGTGTCCCTTACCGACAATCCCCAGACTGGTGACCTGAAGGAGTAAGCCATATCTCACATCCATACCCGCGAGCTTAAGATCTTCAATCCCAAACCCTCACTGACATCCCGCTCACCCACCCGCCAGAGCCTTCAACTTCGGCCCCTTCATCAACTCCAAAGCCCAACAACCCCTCCCACCGACCCTCACGGGGGAAGACGAGGCCGCCATCGGCGCCTTCAGGGACCTCTGCGAGAAGCTCTGCCTCAAGCTCACAACGCTGCTTGGGCTGGGGCTCGAGGTTGACCCGCCCGACTTCTTCACCAGCGCGCACCTGACCTCACCGGACCGGCCTTCGGGCACCATCCTGCGGTTCCTGTATTACCCGCCGCACGAGCAGCTGCCCGCGCGTGAGGCGGTGGACCGCGCCGCCGACGTGCGCGCCGGCGCCCACTCCGACTACGGATCCATGACCCTGCTGTTCCGCCTCCGGGGCCAGGCCGGGCTGGAGATACTCGGCCGCGACGGCAAATCCTGGTCGCCCGTCCCCGTGGTCCCGCCGGGCACCGAGGAGGATCCCGGGCCGCCGGTGCTGTTGAATATTGGGGACTTGTTGGCCTATTGGACGGGCGGGTTGTTGAGGAGTACTGTGCATAGGGTGGTCTTTGCGGGAGGACGGTCTAACGGGGAGGAGGGGAAGGGAGGTTTGAGTGGTGGTAGCGGTGGGGTGGAAGGGGAGAGTGACACGGAGCCGAGGTACTCGATTGCCTTCTTCTTCCACCCATGGGGCGGAGCGGAGTTGGGCGTTGTCCCAAGCCAAAGAGTCAGGGAGTTTGCTGAGCGGGGCGATGCCAAGGCGGAGGGGAATCCATACGCTGAGAGGAAAGTGCTGACGGCGGATGAGCATTTGCAGATGAGGTATGTCTCTTGATCTTGCGATTTACGATGGCCCTTTTGACTGCTGACTGACGGGTGACAGGCTGAGAGCGAGCTACGCGCAGCTTTACAAAGACAAGGCCTGATGGTGTGGCGATGCTGGATTAGCCAGCTAGCTGACCGTCAGTTATAGAGTTTCTTGCCAGTTAAGAGTCCGCGCATGCCGTTCCCAGATTCCACTACTAGGTTGCTTCACCTACGACTTGTTCGCGCAATCCTCTATACAGTCGAGTGTCGGGCTGAGTCGGCCTGGGCCATCGTATCACTAATTTCAGTGGCCAAGGGCTAATCCAAAGGCCAATGCCATTCTTCCAAATGGAATACTGAAGAACCCATTCACACCGTTTGGATACACGGGTATTCGGGCGGTTTTGGATCTATATTCAACCATGGGACATCCGGGAAAGGGCTTTCAAATGTCTTCTACTCAGCCGACCAACATGTCTCACCCAGACACCTCAGCCAGCTTTGCATCTCTCTCCTTTCTCCTTGCTTTCCTGTTACCCTTCTGCACTTGTTGCAACTGTTCCCGTCGCTCTTGTTTCCTAGCCGCCTTGTCTACAGTACCGATCACCTTTTGCTCCATGCCACATGGGTACATTGCCGCCGCCGCAGCTTCATCTTCCTCGGTCCACTCTCTAGGGAGAACAGCAAAGACCAAGTAGGACGTGTGCGACTTGATCTCGGGCTCGCCTCGTGTGATCAGACGACCTTCCATCCAAGGAGGCGTGCTAGATGATGACTGGTCTTCTGCGAAATTCACATCTCGCTTGGCCCCGAAGTCGTCCTTTTTTGCGGGCTGGTCTTCCTCCTCCTCCGAGTCTCTGTTGTCATCAGCCCGCCGTGGTTGCCCCGCGTGCTCACGGAAACGCGATTCAATTTCAGCTAGCCTCGCGATTGCCTCCTCAACGTCTCGCGGTGAGTTGTTGACACCGCGGTCAGACGACAGGTTGAGGCCGATGCGCTCCCGTGACACATGCAGCTTCCTGTTGCTAACTTCAACCATATCAATGTCGACCCACCCCAGGCGTCGCATGGCTGACACTGTCCTGGTGACCTGCTCAATGCAGGGGGAGAAGGTGCAGATGTAGACGCTCTTCTGGGGGTTTAATGGCGACACCCAGCCAGCCTCAGTGGTAGGGTCGCTTGTGTCTCGCGAGGTTTGGGGCTTTCGCCGAGAAAGGTGAGGGAGGGCTTCCCAGGGCGCGGGTAGGTCAAGGAACACAGCGTCGGCTTCGGGGCTCTTCCCGTCCACCAAGAAGCCCCCATTGTAGACGTCCCTGTGCGTCAGCTGCACGATACCTTCCAACCCATGATCCGCAATCTCCTGCTTCATCTTGTGGTACCGCTGCTCGTGGAACTCAAAGCTAAAGACTTTGCCCTTCGGCTGCCCGTCGGTTGGGTACCCGTTGTAGACAGCTCGTACTGATGCATGGGTGAAACTCCCGCTGCCGGCGCCCGCCTCGATGAGTACCGAGCCCGGCCGGGCACGTATCCTGTGCAGGATATAGCTGTAATCAGGGGTGTAAACCACTTGGGTGCGATGCGGCAAGCTTGTAGTCCAAAGTTCCGGCGTCGGTGGGAGAATGTGGATGAAGCCGCTCGAGTCTGCCACAGCCTGCTTGACTGCAACGACGCTATCTCCGTTGGCTGCCCCGGCCAAATCCTCGGGCTCTCTGCCACTTGCCCCGGTCCCCTCACGCCCTGGGTCATCGGTCATCTCACGCTTCCTCTTTCGGCCCCTCGAGCCCGTATCAACCTTGGAGGCACGGATTTGAGAGCCCCATGGGACACCCAACATAGTCGAGTGGGGGAAAGACCCAAAACGTGTGTTAACAACGGCACCCTCGGCGTAGCCATCATGTTCACCGGACGGCACTTGCAGGTAGACGGGCAGGAGGTTGTCGCGTGAGAGTTGAAGGATTGCGAGAGAATTGGGTTTTGTGCAAGGCCCAGGGTCGAGGAATGGGGATATCTTGTCTTTTGTTGCTGCCATAGTTTATGGAGGGATATGCAAAGTACTCGATATTTGATAGGTGTGACCTACACAAGCCAGGAAAATTGTGAGCCCATGAAGGATGTGGGGGCACTGGGGGAGCCAGGGCTGCCAGGCTGCCAGAGCTTCCAGTGGTGGGGCACAGTTTTTCCGTATTTTACGTTAGTATTCCATAAGTAGCGTATTGTAATCACGTAATTCAGCGTACGCTGCATATCATAATGCACCGGGCTCCATAAAACAACAGCTTGGCTCTGATGTCAGGAGCCATTCTATTAAGTAGTATGTATGTATCTGGCTATGAAGAATGGCTTACGTACGACTTCGGTAGACCACTTATGTATTGAATTCTGTTGTGTGGGAACTCATCCCTTGTTGAGCTCCGGAGCGACGAGGTGAAAGACAACCGGTGGAGCAGGCCAGGGTGCCGTACCCGTTCGGACACTCCGCCATTCATAGGTACATCCGTTACGGCCGCCTTCAAGTATCGACGCCTCGTTTCTACACTGTATAGTACCTTAGTTCTGGTCTTATGCCAGCTCATGAGTCTAGCGGCTAACTTATAGCCCAGCCTACTTGATGCGATATTCTCGGATTGCGAGACGAGCAAGGCCCAGATTCGCTCAACCACAAAGCACCGTTGACCTGCCCTGGATGAAGTAGTAAGTATGGATGACGTTGCCTTCAGCTGTCCAATGAAATACATAGGTACCGGTACCTACACAGCAAAGCTTCATTACCCGTTACAAATTGCATATTGTAAGGATACCTTTCGGAGGTAGTTACTGTGTTATTACCAATTGCCCGAGCTGCTTGAACCGACAATGCGGGCCCGTTGCACCGTTGCAGGACCGTTAGACCACTCGGCTTTGCTTGGCATGACCCACCCTGCACCGAAGGTGACAACCTGGAATGATTCCAACTCCCCTGCTGGAGACTTGGCCGCATCGCTACACAGTACAGCAGCATCAACAACCCGCCATGAATGAGGCAAGTCGCGTGTCGAGTTCTCGGTAACACCGCACCATTATCTTACCGGGGAGATCTCGCGACAATGGTACTGGTACTTTCACCGGCCAAGCTCGTGCTGCTGGCCGTCCACTTCGCTGCCCAAGCCGACGTCGCCAGCTTGGCTGCCCTCGCTGCTCACCATGCTACAATCCTTCGGAAGGACCTGCTGCTGCGCATCCTTCTCACGTACCTGCCCGAGACGCTTCCGTCCGCTCAGTACGTGGGCTTTATCCAACGTCTTGAAAGCGGCACTTTCCCGGACACGGCCAGCCACGATGTCGACTGCTCGGTCGTCGAGAGCATCCCCGAAGAAGAAGCTGCAAGAAAAGTCAGGAAGCTTCGACTGCTATCTCTTGCGCTTAACGAAGCAGCTGGAGAGTCAATAGAAGATGTCGTTACTGCGTTTTTACTGCGTCGGTCATACAAGGTTGACGAGGAGGCAGGGCTGCTCGACGAACTGCCCGGCCTGCTCATGCCGTTTCTGGACCATTCGCCGTGCATTCGGACCATGCTAGTTTCAACATTACTACCACTCCTGAGGCGGAACTGCGAATACTACCCCCAAAACCCCGTTGCGTACACACTCCAAGGGTTTCAGCAGCTGCCGGACCGTGTAGCCGTCAACCTCCTGCTGTCACAGACTGGAATTGGCGAGGGCGGCCTTTCGCTCGTTGGAAGGGATTTGAAGGGCCTAATCGGACCGTGGCTGCTTGACGAGAGGAGGTGGAATCGCGAGAAACATAGTCCAGGCTCGACAGAAGACCCAACGCCAGGTAATGAAAACGAGAAAGATGACGGTGTCTGCCCTGGATGGGACGAGCTCCTTCGATGGCTCACAACGCAAGCGTGGCGAAATTGGCGGGTGGCTGTAAATGCAATCCAGCAGTGGAATGGCCCGACAGATGTCGACCTTGGCGGCTGTGGAGTTATGGAGCTCAGTGACAGTCAACGGGACCATCTCGAGCAGAGCTATGCAAGGGCGGCACTGGCATGCGCATATCTCCTCCCAGAGGCGTCTCTTGAAGCTCTTGATGGGGCGTATAGCATCATTGCAAAAGTCTCCAATATGAAGGGTCTAGAACCCCTATCCCCGCTGGCCTCAGCTCTCGCTCTCCTACCACCTCTCACCGAGCAGATCTCAGAAGACATTGCGTCGGTTAGAAATGCGAACTATATGCGAAGCGACCTTATTAGCACTTCTAATGTTCTGACAACACCGACGAATACATCAACGACGTTCCTGCAAGCCCTTATCCTGAGCGCCCACATACTTACCAAAGCAGGCTGTCCCTGCACCGTGCGCAGAGCCGGAGAGCTGGCGATGCTAAAGGATGAGCGAGAACAAACGGCCGAGGTAACGAAGCTGATCCATGCTCTCAGTAACAACGGGCCCAAGACCGAGGACAAATTCTGGATCAAAGCGAGGAACGAAATCCTGTGGCTGAGCGATTGGGGGGGAGAAGATAGTTGGGCTCAGGCAGATGCCGCACCCCAGGGCATCTTCAGCCAGGTGGAGCGAGACTTCTTGGAGGGCGAGATATTGAAGGCATTGCTTGCCAATACACGTAGGTTCAACTGCTAGTGCTTATGCTAGTCGCTGACGACACCAGGATACACGCTCGCACGGTCCATATACGAAGACGCCGCAGATCGCCCTTTGGACAAGGATGTGTTGCAAGAAATCGTTTACGCTACGGCCATGACCGCCTACGACAACGCCTCGAACCCCAATCGCACGCGCGGCGGTGTCAAGAGGTGCGATGACATGTAAGTCGTTTGGCCATATGCTTCGACTGCTTCCACTCATGATTACCAGAATAAAAGCGTTCCCCAAGACCATCGAAAAGACAAGTCCTGTCGCGAAGCGGATTGAAGCTCTTCTTCAAGCCACCCATGCCTTGAGTGACTACCGCCTTGTGCTTAAGCAAGGCGAGCCATTTACGCCCGTCGTGCTGCGAGTACACACAGACCCGATCTCCATCATTGGGAAGGTACTCGGGCAGAACCCTAAGAGTTACACGCAGATTCAGACTCTCCTTGACATTGGAGCTCGCATGGTAGCAGCCGGCCTCACGCTGCCAGCTCGCGACAAGATTCCTTACCACAGTCCCATACCCCCGGAAGAAGAAGCTACTCAGCGCTCCGCCGCCGAAAGACGCATCACAGCCATGTGCATCGATGCTGCCTTGACAGAAGATGATTTTGAGACGGCCTACTCGTATGTCGTCAATCGCCTCTCTCCACTCAGCGCTACCCCCTTGCCGGCCACAGACGATTACTCGTGGAAAGCCGCCTTGCAAGCAGGCAAATACCGGCGTACCGCGCGTACTCTGCGCCCCACGCACGTGGGCACAGGCAGTGCCAACCCAGACGTTCGCCATCTTGAACAACGCATAGAATGCCTTGCCACAGCGCTGCGCATTGCTCCGTCCCCGACTCTGCAGGAGATAATAAACGCTTTTCGCCGTGCCGAAGAGGAGTTGGATGCCGCTCTGCTGGCTGAGCAGCAGCAGGAGGAGGAGTGGGATACGAGGGGCGATAGCATGCGCAGCAGTGGTGGTGTTGGTGGTATGCCAGGGGCGTTTGGTACAAGTAAACAGTCCTCAAGTCTGTCAGCTAGTACCGCCTCATCATCGCCATTACCATCATCCCGGCGGCAGAAGGCGGCGCCAGCCGAAGAAGCACCCATGTCATTATTTGATCTTAGCAGAGCTAGCGTGCTGTCAGCGCAACGCAACTTTTCTGCCCTGTCAGGCTTGCAGAGGACGGCTGGGTTTGGTGGACGGCTTAGCGGAGGGGATGGAAGCGGTAGCGCAAGGAGTAGTCTTGAGCAGCAACCGCAGTCACCGACATCGGCAAGCGGAGGGGAGGACACGAACAAACGAGTGCGCAAGAGGGACCAGTTGAGGGAGGCGGCCATGGGTACACTTGTTTCAGGGGTTGGCTGGCTCGTCGGAGCGCCGCCCCCTACGCATACGGCGGGAAGAGAATAAATGGATGCAAATTCGTGGTCTCGTTTGGACCATCATCCCGCTTCCCGCGTTCCTCATCTCTAACAACGGGGCAGGATCACCTGAAGGACTCTTGTAAAACCTTCGTACTTCGTAGTGACTCTTGGAGTATCCCTGACGGCGGTTTCACAAGTCGTGAGAGAAGTACGGTACCACGTCATCTGAAGAGAAGCTTGTAATTGTACCTATCCCATCCTCAACATGAACGCAGGCTGTCAAGGGAAGAAGGGGCTATCAAGCATCAAGCAATTGAGTTCAATTAATGATGAGCTCCCTCATGATGCACAGAAAGTTGTCCTCTTTGTCAGGTCGTGACATCTGAAGTACAGTTCACTCCTTGTTTGTTTGTTAGCGCAGGACTCTCCACAGGGGTTCTAGTCTAGGAATTAGAGAAATGCTTCTCAGCAGCCAAAATGATTGATCCAATGCGAGAAAAAAGAGGACCTAGCATTACTAAAAGAGACTATTTCTTTCAGAGCCTTTTTTCCGTAGAGAAATTGGCCGTTTTGATGTTGGAATTGAAATCTTAGAGCTGACCCAGGTCTCGAAGTCAGGCGCTAACGAACAAACAAGGGGGGGACTGTACCTGTGTTTGTTTGTGCGAGACGATGATTGGCGCATTCAAGGCTGGATGTGGCTTGATATCATGGCAAGGTGTGGCGCAGATGCAGATACCGAGCTCCAATTCAGGTCCGTGCGCCACCTTGATCATCAACGACAATTCAAACCGCTTCCTCCAGCAGCTCGCTTGCTCCTCCACGCTTAGGCATCTGCGCTGCCCAGTATGGCGTCCGGATACGGCTTGAACGGAGGTAAGTGAAGTTGCGACAGCCAATTGCCTCGAATCCGGCGACACACTCGCATCAATGTGCCGTTTCGCTGACTCGCTTGATCCAGGCCCGTCCCGATGCTTCCCCTTCTGGCAGGAGCTGCTTTCGTGCTACGTTGTCAATGGCTCCGACGATGACGAGTCGGGCAAGAAGAAGTGTGTCCCCGCCATGGAGGACTACTACGAATGCCTACATCACAGAAAAGAGGTCCGCACCCCGTGTCAAGTCGTCTCGTCCCAGGCGGGCGCAATGCAGCAAGCAGCCTCTAATACTGATTCCGATGGAACCGCAGGCTGCGAGAGTCAAGATGCTTCAAGCCGCCTACAGAAAAGCCGAGGCCGCGAAGATCCATGAGAACCCCCCTACAGCTGGCCAAATACGAAATCTCGGGTTGTTAAATAAGGAGGAAGACACAAAGAAGGTACTGGGTGCGAGCTAGACCGGGGGCTGGCAAGTCAAGGCTGCGGCCTTGTGTATATATGGTTACTTTCTGGCCGTCACATGGAATCGACTGGATGGTGAAAGGTTTGGGCAAGCATCGCTGGTCCGCTTTCTGTGCCTTTGGACTGCGGACCCTGTGTGTTCGCTCGCAGCGGACCTACTTGACAACGGTCCTGCGAGTGTCGTTAACAGAAAACAGCACCTTCACGCCGCCGAGAAACCAAAATGACTCGTACCACATCCAGCCGCCTCTGAATCAAAAGCCCTCTCTTTGCCTTCCAGGTCCAATTCTGCAGGCGTTACCGAGCTCCGTTCCTAGCACCCACCTGATTCAGCGACTACCTCCAGCTCTTCTTCTCCATCATTGGCGCTGCTCCCAGGAAGCGCGATAACTATCTTGCTTGAAGTCGCCTTCAACTTGTCGCTTGAGCTAATCAACCCAAAATGCCTTGCCTTCGCGGCATCGAGGTGTCGCTAAGCACGAATCCGGGTGATGAGCAGATCCCCGAATATCCACATCCAGAAGGCACATCGGCTCGAATACTTGGTGTTTCTGACGATGATCAAGTCGCTCTGTTCGGTTCCAGCGTTCGGTCGTGCACGGAAAGCCCGGTTGCTCGCCGCAAAGCCGGCCCAATTGTTTCGGTTTATATTCCATCGATCCCAGGTTAGCTTCCTACGGCAGGGTCAACGACTCTGGAGTAAGTAATTCTTATTAACAGTTCCAGGCACTGCGTTTGCCATCAACTACGCTGTCAATACCGCGCCGCCTGCCCCTTGTAAGTATGTCTTTTTCCGGCTTTACATAAATTCGCGACCTATCGCCGCTTGGGGAATCGATCCGGACGTCCAGTCAAGCGGCAGTGTTGTCAAGTCTCTATGGGCACCCTGTGCACGCTACGATGGCCATGTGGGATTCGAAGCGCGCAACTTCGTCTTTCTACCTGGCCAAGAGCGCAAATCTGTCGCCGAGGATGGTGGCCTCATCGAGGTACAGGCCTTTCGTGCCAGAGAGAGACGGGCTCGGGCGCCGAGAGTGGAAGAGTTTCGATTGCAAGAAAGCTATGGCATTGCGTAGGTTCGCTCCATCAGGGTCCTCGTCGACTGTTTGTGCTGACTAGATCCTCAGCGCTCCAAGTATCGGGCTCGTGGAGCAACCACAGGACGCTTGCTTTTACGACTGGCATCTTATCGACGCAAAGGACGAGCCTTTTGCATCGTTTAGGATCCATTACCGATCCTGGGAGAATCTCAACCAACTGAACCTCATCCCTGCAACTGAGCTTGAACTTCTGCATGAAGCTTCCCCGAAGGCGCTCAAGAGCATGGTCAAGATCGATATCGATAACGGCTCTGATGGCTTACATGAGACTTCGTTTGAAGGGCAGTCGTTCCTATTGGAGGATTCGGACGATGCTTCGATCCAGGAACTTACGCCCAAACCTAATGAGATCCAAGTTGGGAAAGTATTAGAAAACTCGGACGATGCTTCGATCCAGGAACTTACACCCCAACCCCATGAGATCCAATTTGGAAAAGTGTTGGAAGACTCGGACGATGATTCAATCCAGGAACTTAGACTCCCAACCCATGAGATAGACGTTGGAAAACACCAAGTGTTCCATACCTTCATATCTCCGCCAGAGTTTCTGGTTCCAGCCGGCTCATACAACCCGGTTATCCCTCAGCCAAGCAAAACGCTACGCGACGGGGCTCACGTTCTCTATCCGCAACGTCCGTTGCCAAGGTATCCTATAGAAGGGACTATCGGCGCCTGGAGACGGGCTTCTGCTACATCTGTCGTATCCGCTACGCACACGATTGCCTCTTCTCTTCTCCAGCATATTGACGAAGGATCTGTCGACAACGAGGAAGTCGAGATTGGCGTCGCGCACCTTGTCAACCTTCCCCAGTCTAAATTTGCTCTAGATACTACCCCGGTTAAAGAGACCAAATCGGCATGTCTGGGAGATTATTCGTTTTCTGACTACGAAAACTCACCGAGATCGACAAACGGCTCGCCTTCAGCAAAGAAGATGCCCTCTCCGAGTTCCTACCTGCCTACAACCGGAAGCGGCTTGGAGCGCGGCCTTGCGCTCTTCGCCACGCCACAGCGACCCTCACCGGCCAATGCCGTGGCTTCTACGCGATCTCTGCTAGCCAATTTCCACTCAGAGTTTGATCTTTCCCGAATGGAGATGATGGTGCGGCCCAAGCCGGTGAGCCCCTGTCGCTCACCAACTCGAAGAAGAGCCGCCAAGATTGCCGCTCGCCTCGGTCGCACTTCGCCTCAAAAGAACAAATCCGGCGGCAGATCTTTTCTATCAGGCCTTCAGAAACTCAGTGGATTGCCACGGAAATCAGCGGCGAAGGTGTCTAAGCGCGAGTTGCCCGAACCGCCGGCAAAAGTTGGTGACTTGGCCCAGTCCAAGACTCCAAAGGGGATCTGATATGTTCTGTCTGATTCAAATTCGATTGCTTACGCTTGATGTGGATGGTGACCGTCCCCTGGCTGCACCCGGTTCCTCGAGGTCCTGCTGGGTGTAACCTCGATTCGCAGCTTCGGTCCTGTACATTATGGAGACGATGTATGATATGGATTTGTAGGCTATGGCAGGATGTCAGTGTTGGTAGCAGTTACATCACCATGGAAAACGCTGTTTCTTGTCAGCTTCCGGTCCATAATGTCTAGTTCGGTGATACCGCCGGTACATCACTTTCGCATGATAACAACCAGGCACTGCCGTTGTACTCGTGTAAGGAACCCGCTCTACGGACCTACCTACCTACCTACCACCACTTCTCAAACAGTACCCTATTCTTGTCCATCCCGAATCCCTCTGGCGACACCAGTGCCTGCACGAACTCGTCTGTCATTGTGGGCACCCCACATATGTAGACCACCGAGCCCTCCTTATCGTCGCCGATGGCCTCCTCCACATCGCGAACCGTCATCCGCCGCCTCAGAAACGGCACCTCAATGCGGCCGTGATCACACTTCAACACACCTCCATCCCGCCCCCGTTCCCCGCTATCTCGCTCGACCGCAGAAGCGCCACTACCATCATTCCCGCTGGTGAGGAACAGCCTTACCCCTCCCCTGACCAGGCCTCCTTCTCCTCCTCTCTCATCACCACGGGAACGGGGGAAAATGCGGGCAATTCGTTCCAGGAATAATATCCCCCCTTCGCCGTGGTCATTATCATCCTTATCGCCATTACCACGCCGCCCGCCGCTTTCTCCTCCGTTCTCCTGTTGTTCAGGGGACAACAACCGGGGCCGTCTTACGCCGTACAACAGCCGCACTTCCTCAAGGCCCGTGCCCGTCAAGGCGTGCTGCTGCTCACCAATGAAGCTCAGCATGCTCATGAGCGGGTTGATGCCCATGCCGCTCGCGACAAGCACGACTTTGCGCAGGGGCAGGGGGGAAGCATGGATCTCTCCGCTGCTGCCCTGAGGTACTGTGATACTACTACTATCAATGGAATTGGGAATAGAGGTAGCAGGGGAAGAATGGAGATGGAGATGGGGAGGTGGAAAGACAAAACTGCCCCCTATGCGGACCTTCACCTCCGTGTGCAGGATCTGAGCTGGCGGTTGGAACATGTATGCCGCTGGCGGGTTCTCGGGCGAGGACTGGATTGCTAGTTCTATGTATGGGGGCGTGGAGTATGACGATGGTGAAGGGAGGGACCAGGAGGGCGACGAGGTAATAGTGAAACCGCCTGGTTTGGTGATGCCGGAGCTGGGAGGGGGGTATAGATCTACCCACTGGCCTGCGAGGAACTGGGCGGGAGGTTAGGATGGGATCAAAGTCATGTTGAGATGTCCGGGAGGATCAGGGGAGGTATGCTTACTGTGATGCTGTCATTTTGGTGAATCTGGAGGCGGAAAAGACGGATGGTGGGGGTTACTTGGGTAATGTGGGATATTGTGAGGGTGTGCAGCGACTAAGGTGCAGATCACAGAGGTGAGTTACTGTTCTAAACGATCTTTCAATGAGATATTGTGAGGTTACAAAGATGAAGAGATGCATACCGGATCCCGGGGTTCGTTTGCCGTGCGTTCTATGTGGCTTTCTTTGCTCATTTTGCTGCTGTCGGGTCGCTTTGCATTGAATTCGGTGATGTAGGTTTCGGATAATTCAAACACAGCAGAATGGTAGAAGTTTCAGTCTTGGTTATCCAGTTGCTCTTGGGTGTTGAGCAGCATTGATCTGGACAAGCTTGTCACTCCAGAATGAAAGCCCGTTTGCATGTAGCGCCAGTCACTTCATTCTTGAAAGACTTGTACTTTACTAATTATGAAGAAACATCATTTTTCAAGTTTTCAACTGCGTCTAGTTAACACTAGTTCATAGTAACTCAGATGCATGATTATTTGGAGCCTTTCTCTGCCCATGTGATGAAGGTAGCAGAGCTCTGCGGACATGTTAGGGGTTGGGAATTGTACTGTATTGTCTGTATGTAAATACTACATACAAATACACACCCTGTACCTTACGTTCCTTACAAACTACTCCGTATTTTTGGAGCATAAATGCTCGCTCGGGCAAGGCGCTGGGCTGCATACCGTCGCGGCAGGTGCCGTCACTGCCGTGCAATTGGGGCTCTTTGATTGCAGCCGCGTGACATCAAGTGAAGGAATATTCCGCTGTGATCAACCCAACATCAAACTGAGAAGAACTTATCAAGACCCGTACTCTGCAAACCGATGAAACAAGTGACAGCATTGTAGAACCAGAATCTGTATTTCTGGCGGTGCCTTCACACTGGACCAACCAAGGTATGCCCTGACCAAACGACGCCCTAAAACCGACCCACGAGACTGAATGGGCACCACTCGGCAGAGACCCACCCGATCCCTCTTTCCACAATCCAGATCAAAGAAAGTCGGCACCGTCGCGACCTGACCCGCCGCCTCTTCTGCAAAGCGATAGCACGTCCGCTTTTGCGCCAGCTTCTCAGAATGCGAAAACCTCGAAAAGGTTGGTTTTACGGAAAACTGAAGAAGAAAGAGGTATGAGCGGTCACCTGGGAAGGAAGGTCTGACAGTGCCGGCAGCGGGAGTTATCTCGATTTCCACAGAACACCACACTCGTTCCCGGAGTATGGGTACGAACCCCGCCTGCTGTCCTGACGACTTGCCCATCAGTCACTGACCAAATCACCTCCGAACCCCGTAAAACCAGTTCTGTGAAAGGGGCCGTCAGGATGAATTTTCTTAATAACGTGGGTAATATGCTTGTCAGTGTGATCTGCCTGCTACCTCCGCGAAAACTTAGAGCAACGGGACTGACATCAAGTAGAAGAAGGGTGTCGGGTCTTTCGGGTCCTTCAAACCCATGAATACCCTCAATTCGGATCCCGGCCAACCCAAACAGCCTCGACCCAGTCCCACGCTTGCGCCTGAGCCCAAGCGGCAGAAGCAGGGCGACATCCGATCTCGTCTTCATGGCCAAGTAGAGGATATTGTGGATACTGAACAAGATACACTGTCAAAGACTGAAAACCACGGAAGCCGCACGAGCCTTTCACACTCGGCCTCGCCTGGCGTGACCGAATATCAGACCGTGGAAGCATTCAGTGGACGGGAGCGTTCACATAGGCGTCGCCGCCAGTCTCCTGGACACCATCTTCACGCTGTATCACATGTTGCGAAGAGGCAGAGAACGCCCAGTGAGCCGATAGAGGACTTCGACGAGCTGGCGCAACCCAAGCCTACGGTTACCCTGAAACGACGTCGTTTATTGTCCAAGGACGTCGAAGCCGCTCGATCCAAACGATCAAAGTTCGGTGACGCTGCAGATGGCCTTATTCTCGGCATACACCCTCAGCGGCACCAGTACCCCGGGTGCTCGAACAAAGGGAAGGAGCGGAGAAACGGAGGTACGGATGAAGATGATGAGCTGGCACAGGATTCAAACGACCGGGCGCCCTCAGAAGCTAGCGATAATCTGCCGATCGTGAACCCCTCCCGGTGCGGTGCTCCTTCAGGTCTGTCCCAAAAAGGCGAGTTGAGTCAGACCAAGTGGGCAAAGGAGGATACCAGTTCTTCTACCTTCAGTGTCACTGTGAAAGCAGCTGTGTGCCAGCCAAATTTCCGCTACTTGTCCGAGGACCAAGGCCCTTGCTATCTGCGACAGCCGACAACTAGGTCTGAGCTCCGCGCCTTCACAGGTGACGGCGAATCTAAGTCCTACGACTGGCTCAAGATTTCGGAAAAGGTCAACACACTGGCCTATCACCCTAACAGCAACCTGATTAAGATTAGCCAGGCCATGGACCAGTCTTCATCCATAGGACCCATCGGGGGTGCGATGGTCATCAAGTTTCTCAATAATTCCGATGCGTCGTCAGTTGTTGATTGGGTCAGCAAAAACTTGAAGAACGTTGCTTTCCGGGAGGAAAGGGATAGGTATAGTATTTCCTGGCCGGCTAGGCTGCTTCGCGAGGAATTCTGACATTGCGTAATAGTAAGCTGCTCCAGGTCTACGACAATATGTCTCGGGACATAAATTTCGCCCGGGCACCAGTGAGGAGGCCGTCTCAAGGGTCATCAGCGCTTCCCCAACTAGCCATGACCAGTCCCCTCACAACAGGAGTTGAGCGGCGTGACTGCCCGTCTTCCAGCACCCGCACCCCTATTCGAAACCAGATGCAGATTTCTCTGCAGACCCCTTCACTCTCTCAGCCCAAGCCTTCCAACAGTCTTACAACCTCGGCGACACGCTCTTTAAGGAGTAACCCGGTTAGAGAGCAGACGCTAGACAGTGCAGCGTCTCGACCTTCGCGCTGGACGGAGAAGAACCCTAATTGGGAAAAGGAATGGAAGATGCCTCTGGTATTCCACCGCACGACCGTAGACAAGGAAGATATACCAAGACTCGACGAAGGTGAATGCCTGAATGACAACCTCATTGGATTTGGCCTCCGTTATCTGTTCGACCGATTTTTAATGAGGCATCCCGACTTGAACAAACGCGTGTACCTGCACAACTCATTCTTCTATGCCAAACTCAAGGCTGGCAGGAACGCAATCAACTACGAGGGTGTCAAGAGCTGGACAGCCAAGGTGGACCTCTTGGCTTATGATTACATTGTCGTCCCTGTCAATGAGCATTACCACTGGTGGGTAGCTATAATATGCAACCCAGGCAAGCTGGACCCAGATTTCCGGAAATCTCACCGCAAGACTGGGAGCCCCGAGGATGCTGGCAGAGCGGACACGGCTCAGCCGAATCAAGACCTATGCGAAGCGTCATCCGATGTGGAAATGACTGAGATGACCGAGTCCATGCAATCCCGAAATCATACCATGACGGACGGACGGCGAGATCCTGATTTGATCAGGTCTGACATCGTGGATTTAGAAGATCTAGCCTCTACTGGAACACCGCATGGCAGAAAGTCCGGTCCTATTGCGAGGAGACACAATCCCGAAGATCCCAGGATCATCACTCTCGACTCCATGGGCGTAAGCCATCCCCAGGCGGTCTCGCATCTCAAAAAGTATATCCTTGCAGAGTTCGAGCACAAACGCGGGAAGGTCTTTACCGAGATACCCCAGCTGCCAGGCATGAAAGCGGTCAACATCCCTCAGCAAAACAACTTCTGTGACTGCGGTGTTTATCTCCTTGGCTACATTCAAGAATTTGTCAGAGATCCTGACCGGTTCATCCAAGTTCTGCTCCAGAGAGAAGCTCCAGACTGGGATTTCAAGCCGGCTGTATTGCGAGAGCTCTGGCGGGATACAATAAAAGAGGAACGTGACAGATACCAGAAGACGCAAGAGTCCGAGCGCATCAAGCGTGAAGCCTCTGCTGGCAAACGCACGCCTACGGTGAAGGCAAAGCCAGAGACACATTCTTCTCGGGCGAATAGCGAGGCCTTCGACATATCCAGAGGCAAGCAGGGTCGCAAAACCGCGTGGTCCGAACGATCGGGCTCAGCAAAGATTGCAAGTTCCCCAACGGACGCCCAGGAATTTGGTGATTCAAGTGAAGCAGGGTCTGATCAGCACAAAGATACCAGGGATCACGTACCATCTTCCGCGCCGACGCTCGGTCAAGCTTCCCAACAACTAGCCTCTCAGCAAGACGCTCCGGACGAGGTTGTCCTGCTCTCTCCACGTAAGAATGGGGTCCTCCCATCAATCGAGGCTCCGGAGGTGGAGGAGCTCCCTGGGCGGCAAGACGAACCAGCCTTCATCGCCAAGCTCCCAACGTCACCACCACGCCCGTCAGATGACGGTCATATCGTAGAAGTCCCTCCGTCGACCTTCTACCGCTCTAATTCCGCGATATCCAGGAAAGTGTCAACGAGGCCCTCATTGACACCGTCCAGCGTACGACAGCATACCAGGGCGGTTAAGACCCAACCTGCCGCTCACACAGAGAGCCGCTTTGTTCTGGACGACGATGACATCCCCGTTGTGCAAAGGGCGGAGCTGGTTCGGCAATCTGACACGATTGATCTCACTGACTAACCTGCGGATGGTGGTGTCCTAACTGCGGGAGAGTTGCCCTGCCTCGCTGCCCTGTTTGGGGCTTCGTTGACAATCCCGCATTGCTCAGCGGGTCTTATCCTTTCTCCTCTTCACACTGGGATGTCTCCAATCTCATTACTTGATTCATCCTCTTCTTTTCCTGGGTGAAATCTTGTCATAGAATTAGTTTCTGGAAGGGCGCAAAGTGGCGGGGGAGCTTCCATGATCTGGCATGGCATGGCATGGCATGGCATAGCCTGGTTTGACACTTGACACGGCAAGGGGTTCCGGATCTGTCAAAAAAAGGTTTTCACCTTGCATTTGTTGGTTTCTATCATGATCGTTGTATCTTCGGTTGGGACACTGGGATTGCATGCAAGAGGGTAATCAACACGGCGGTATTACATTTGTAAAGAGAAATGTCCCCGCCCGGACTTCCAACCCTTTTTCTTTCTGCCTCAACTAGCTTGGGTCCTGCTTATGGAGGTAGCAGTCAGCAAACTATCATCGTTAATACTGGGTGCATTGGGGTCTGTAGCTGACGCTCATATCAACGGGTAGTCAGTCGACGGCTGGGGGTTCGCAGCACCACTGATGGGGCTCGCTCACATGAGACTCTAGGGGAGAATTGAAGGCCACAGTGGACTGTAAATATCATAATATCTCTTGCTTCTCGTGAGCGATGTAGAAGTGTAACTTTGTACATCTAATGTGACAATTTCTGTCGAGTTTGTGCCTGCCCCGGGCCCGGGTCTCGGTAACTGTACACATGTTCTTGGTGGCATCACGACTGTTGCCCATCACGGCTCATCTCCGTTTGTGTCTGGCTGGTGATCCCCGTTTACCCCAGCCTTGTTGCTTCTCGGCACCTTGGGCACCTCAAATACCACAGCACCGCACCGGCCCTCCTTCATGTACTTCCACCTGCCCAGGCGCATCTCCTTACCCGTGACAGCCACAACGCACAGCCCATCCCTTCCCCTGTCTCCACGCTCAAACATTGCAATGTCGTTGACAATGCCCCTGACTAGGTCGCCGCTTGGCTCTTGACCCAATGATTTCTCCTCGCCATTCACGCCGTTCGGCATTGTCGACGATGACGATGACGACGTTGTTGTTGGTGGTGTTGACCCCGAAGACGGTGACGCGCCACCTAAGATGCCAACAGCCTCAATCTTCTTCTTGTCCTCGCTCAACCTCCACACACGGATGCACCCGTCCCAGCTGCCGCTGATGATCACATCCGAGTACGGTATCGTCCGCAGCGCCGTGATGCCCCGCGGCTGCGGTGCGGGTACGACCTTGGGGTCGGGATCCGCGTCGGCCGACGCCTCGGACGGTTTGAGCGGCGGCTCGATACCGTGCGCGCGGGGCACCACGTGCAGGGGCTTCTTCCGCTGTATGCTCCACAGCGCAAGGTCGCCGTTGTCGCTGCCCGTGACGAAGATCTCGTCGTCGATCATGGCCACACGGTCCATGCTCCCTTCGTGGGCGGCTGACGCGGGGTCGATGTTGGGGGGTAGTTTGTGCTTCTTGCTGGCTCCGCCGTCACCGCCGCCCCGGAAGACGAGCTGGGACTCCTCGGGCACCTTCCAGTAGCGGGCTGTGCGGTCCCGCGCGCCGACGCTGACGCAGCGCTCTTGGGCCAGCGCATCGATGTCGAGAATCTCGTCTTGGTGTCCGAACAGGGTCTCTACGTAGGCTAGTTCGTCCAATGACCAGACTTTGACCGTGCGGTCTCTGGAGCAAGAGAAGAGCTGGTTCGTGCCGCGGCGGAAAGCGAGACCAGTGATGGCATCGCGGTGCTGGGTGAAGGCGCGGATGGGCTTGAGGTCGGCGGCGTTGTGGACGACGAGTCGCCGATCCACGCCGCCCGTCACGACGTACTTGCCATCTTGGGAGGCTTTGACGGCGATGGGGGCACCTATATGGCCCTGATATGTCTTATCTTTAGCTTTGCTGGGATTCGCTTTGGCGAAGCATATCCTCTCGGGCTTCCGTTTGGGCGGTGCAGGAGGTTTTTTGGGTTTCCGTCTTGTTGTCTGCGGCCATTGGTCCTTGGGTAGGTCTTGCAGCTTCCACTTTGTGAGATAGCCATCCTTGGTTGTGGTATATGCGTAGGGGGGACAGATCGCAACGGAGGTTACGGACCCCGAGTTCCAACGAAATTGAGTGTGTGCTGCCCTCCCAAAGTCTAGCTCTGCTGCCAATCGACGATAGACCTTGCCTTTGGACTCGGCGACATCCTCCTGTAACCGTTCGGCGAGCAAGTCCCTGTCAATTTCCTCTGCATCGAATGCATACTCATCCAATTCCACCTCCTGCCGTGTTTTTTCGAGGTACCGTTGTGCTAACCTCAACCGCTTCTCGGCCGCCGTCTCTCCCTCGTTATCTGACTCGTCAGAGGCGCCCTCGGAGCCGCTCCGCTCCCGAAAGTCATCTCCACTCTCATCGCTCTCGAGGTCGCTGCCTGATATCGACTCATCGCGCTCAATGGCCTTTCGTTTCGGGGCGGGTGCTGGTTTGGCGGGGGCTTTGGCCACGGATTTTGCGGACGCCTTTGTGGTTGCAAGCCGCTTTTTTGGCGCTTCTTTGGCTACTGTGCGTTTTCTCTTCTTCTGGGCGTCCGGAGCCGTGAAGAAGGACGACATGGTGGCGGTTGTGGCCCTGACACTGCCTGTCGTCGCTGTCGTCTGCACTTTTAGCGGTCTTGCGTCGCCCAAAGCTGCGCTTCGAAATTTCTGAGCTGGGCGGACCCAAGAAAAAAAAAGTTGGCCTGCATCGGTGGAGAAACACCCCGGTTTGGCTTGGGTACGGAGGTACCTCCCTTTCAGGCCGCGGGGTCGGAGAAGGAAAGCGCCGTGTTTCGCCACAATTTCAGCCCCAGAAGGCTTGGGCAAGGCCCGGGCTGTGGTGGAGCATCGACTGGCAAGCCCGGGACGTTGCGGCTGGAGTGGGGTGGTGGAGTCTGTGCTTCATTCCGTCAGGCTGGAGCTTCAATGCGCGTTCGCTTTCCTGCCTAGCTCTACAAGAGGAACGCAAGCTGGAAGGGAGCTTGCCAACTACACAACAACGACCACAACACTCGCCTGAATAAGACAATATGTATGTCTAGTCCGATAGCAGGTATGGGGGATGCCCTTAGCTGACCGTTTTCAGGGAAGTTCTACTCGGCATCACAGGCAAGGACTTCACCTTGATCGCTGCATCCAAGGCCGCGATGCGAGGGGCTACCATCCTTAAGGCATCCGACGACAAGACAAGGCAGTTGAACAAGCACACATTGATGGCCTTCTCTGGCGAGGCTGGCGACACAGGTTGGTGGGCGGAGCTAAAGCAGTTGGTACTGTCACTAATGGCATCCGATCAGTGCAATTCGCCGAATATATCCAAGCCAACTCCCAGCTTTACTCTATGCGCAACGAGACCGACCTTTCGCCGTCAGCGCTGGCGCACTTTGTTCGCGGTGAACTTGCATCGAGTCTGCGGTCGCGAAAGCCCTACAATGTCAACCTTCTTCTCGGCGGCGTCGACCCCATCACACACAAGCCCAGCTTGTACTGGCTGGACTATCTCGCATCATTGGCGCCGGTGCCTTACGCAGCCCACGGCTATGCCCAGTATGTCGCTTGAGCCTGAAGGCTTTCGAACAGGGTCACGTACGGAATATTGACTTGTCATAGATACTACTGCCTCTCGATTCTTGACAAACATCACCACCCCGACATAACTCTCGAGCAGGGCCTGAAGCTCCTTGACCTCTGCACGGACGAGCTCAAGAGAAGGTTACCAATAGACTTCAAGGGTATGGTGGTCAAGGTGGTGACTAAGGACGGGATTGAAGAAAAACCGTTTGACGACGACAAGGTGGTCAAGAGCGCTTGAGTTAAAGGGTGCGAGGAGTCCCACAAGGGTTAAACTGTGTATAATACCTATTCAGGCGATTTGTGCACTCAATGAGATGATGGGTTTCTTTCAGGTATCACATTCTCCTTTGAGCCCGGTCATACCCCTAAACCCCTTTGTGCCTCAGTTTCAGTTCCTGAACTGTTACACCAACACAACTCGAGGTCGATCATACTCTGTTGCTCCAGTTGGAACCCTACGGGTCAGATTTGCTATCATCATAAGGTGCCAGGACACTTCTAGCGGTCTCCGTATCTCCATTTAGCCTTCAGTCCAAATTCAAGACATGCCTGAGCACACTTACGGCTTGCCTGCAGGTTGGTGAGCGATGCTCGCAGTTCAACATGCATTATCAAGAAAACAGCAGGCAAGGGCTTTATTCTCCATGTCATGTTGGAAAGAGGGCGGTGAGCGGGCGATCCGCCAATGCGACCGAAATCTTCTTCAGCTGCATTCACCGATCCTTCGTGTACACTTGGAAGAAGCCCTGCAGCTGCAGCCAGCCATCCTTTTGGGCAAGCCTGGTGGGGGAAGCGGTGAGGCCGCTTTCGATGGACGATATATCATTGCTTGCACCTTTCATACGCCTCTTCTGCGTTCACGTCATGCGGGAATACTGCTGATGGTTATACAGTACCTAGTCCTTGGAAGATACGTCTTTCGAATAACAGTCCTGAGTTACCGAAAGCCTCAGCTCCACTGAGCGATAGCCTACCTTACCTTACGTGATGAAGCTACCTTCTTGACAGTGACATCCACCAGCCTCCGTCCGGGCCCGTCAACAACCCGTACCAGGTAGGTAGCTGTTAAACAGCTCATAGAATATCAACAGTGAACCCAGCCGGAGAAGGTAAAAGGCTCTGCCCGACTCGAAACAGCGTCTTGAAAAGATGTGCCACGTGCCACTGGGCTCGCCTCCCACCCTCGCGCCTTTCATCTGGTAAATGGTAATTCCGTGATCCCAGTTCCCCAATGTTGAATCATGTGTGTGAGAAAACAAGACCGCAGCCCTATTTCGCCACATAAGCGAAACATCAAGATGCTGAGACACGGTCTTCGCCATCAGATCGCTCGTCGCCACTGCAAAGTGTAAACCTATCGCTCTTTACAGTGACCGCGCACGCCGCAGAAGGACACTTCCGGGTGGCCACCGCCCCAGGGCCCACCAAAAACATTTGACAGGGGCAATTTGAGCCAAGAGTGGAACCCGTCCCTATGGTTGGCTTAGCGCCCTCAACTTACCTAAACCGCTGAAGAGTGGGTCCCAGACCAGTCCAAAACTCTTTTCTTTTCTGGCCCTCCCCCATCCTCTCTCCTCCCAAAAAAATCTCTTACCTCCTCCTCACGCTTCCCGGGATTCTTAAATCCATCCCACACCTCAAAGCTGCATTTTCCCTTTGAAACATCTGTCTTTCCTTTCCCTCTTCTTAAGAATCTGCATTTCAGGTTCTTCGAGAGGATCGCAGGACATCCGCCCCTCATAATAATTCGTTTATTTGAAGGCGAGCGCGCAACGACCACTAGGCAACGATAATCGTGGAACACTAGACGAGGAAGGCATTGGTTTTTCGGCTTTTCCTCCTGCCTGTTGTTTCGTTCACTTTGCGTTCTTTCCCCGCATAGACTCGATCTCTGCCGCGCAAAAGGTTTCGGCTTCGTTTTTTTCCCAGTCGTCTCATTCGAACAAACGCGTTCTTTTCGAGAGATTTGGAGTCGACACTCGAACCCAGTTCCCACGAATATCGTCAATCTTGACCATTAACGCAACATCAACGAGTCCTTCAATCGCAAATATGGCGGACCAAATTTCCAACGGCATGGGCAACCTGTCCCTCGACTCGGGTGCGCCGCCCCCGACACGCTCCTACATTCCCCCGCACATGCGAAGCAAGATGGCTGCTGGCGCCAATGGTCCGGCCCCGAATCCGAGCATGAACGGCCCTCCGGGCCCTCCTGGTCCTCCTGGCCCCATGGGCGGCCTCAACAACAGTGCTTGGGCTGGGTAAGTAAAATTTTGCAACCATCCTTTCTATCTCGGAAACGCCGTCAATCGGCGGGTGACACCCGCTTGTTTTGTGTGACCATCGCTAACCTGCCGACGCTAGAAACAACAACTATGACGCCCGCGGCGGCGGAAATTGGCCGGCGCCCGGCGGTTACGACGCTGCCCCTCCTCAGCCTTGGGGAAATCGCCAGGGCGGCGGCGGCTTCAACCGCAGCTCATATCGCGGCCCGAATGCGGGCGGTAATGTGGGTGGTGGCGGCGGCGGCGGCGGTGGCCGCGGTGAGGGTCGATGGGTCGACGGCAAGCACATTATTGGCGCCCCCGACCCGCGCCTGGAGCGCGATCTTTTCGGAACTGCAGATGACCCGAGCAAGCAGCATACGGGCATCAATTTCGAGAAGTACGACGACATTCCGGTCACGCCTTCCGGCCATGATGTTCCGGAGCCGGTTCTGACCTTCAGCAACCCTCCGCTGGACCCCCATCTGCTGTCCAACATTGAGCTCGCCCGCTACAAGATCCCCACGCCGGTCCAGAAGTACTCAATTCCCATCGTCATCAACGGACGGGACCTTATGGCTTGCGCCCAGACTGGTTCTGGCAAGACGGGTGGTTTCCTGTTCCCCATTCTCCACCAGTCGTTCACTCAGGGACCCTCCCCTGTCCCTGTCCAGGGCGGCGGCGGTTATGGTCGTCAGCGCAAGGCTTACCCCACTGCCTTGATCCTCGCTCCGACCCGTGAACTCGTTTCCCAGATTTACGACGAAGCCAGGAAGTTCGCGTATCGCTCTTGGGTCCGCCCTTGCGTTGTCTACGGCGGTGCCGATATCGGGTCCCAGCTCCGTCAGATCGAGCGTGGCTGTGATCTTTTGGTTGCAACCCCGGGTAGACTGGTCGACCTCATAGAGCGTGGTCGCATCTCCCTCTGCAACATCAAGTATCTCGTATTGGACGAGGCCGATCGTATGCTTGACATGGGTTTCGAACCCCAGATTCGTCGCATCGTCCAGGGTGAGGACATGCCCCCTACTGGCCAGCGCCAAACGCTCATGTTCTCGGCCACCTTCCCACGCGACATCCAGATGCTCGCGCAGGATTTTCTTAACGACTACGTCTTCCTGTCCGTGGGTCGTGTTGGTTCCACCTCGGAGAACATTACGCAGAAGGTTGAGTATGTCGAGGACATCGACAAGCGCTCCGTCCTTCTTGACATCCTGCACACCCACGGTGCCGGCCTCACTCTCATTTTCGTCGAGACGAAGCGCATGGCCGATTCGCTGTCGGATTTTCTGATCAACCAGAACTTCCCTGCCACCTCGATTCATGGTGACCGCACTCAGCGCGAGCGTGAGCGTGCTCTTGAGCTGTTCCGCAACGGCAAGTGCCCGATCCTTGTTGCCACTGCCGTCGCTGCTCGCGGTTTGGACATTCCGAACGTTACTCACGTCATCAACTATGACCTGCCTACCGACATTGATGACTATGTTCATCGCATCGGCCGTACTGGCCGTGCCGGCAACACCGGTATCGCCACCGCCTTCTTCAATCGTGGCAACCGTGGTGTTGTCCGTGAGTTGATTGACCTGCTTAAGGAAGCCAACCAGGAGGTTCCTGGCTTCCTCGAGACCATTGCCCGCGAGTCCTCGTTTGGCGGTGGACGCGGTGGACGCGGCGGTGGTGGTCGCGGCCGTGGACGTGGTGGTAACACTGATTTCCGCAAGTACGGCGGCGGTGGTGGTGGTGGCGGCGGTGGCGGCTTTGGCGGCGGCTTCGGTGGCCCCCAGCACAACTCCGGTGGTGGTTTCGGAGGCGGCTACGGCGGTGCGCCTCCTCCCAGCAGTGGTTATGGCGGCGGCTATGGCGGTGGTTATGGTGGAAGTTACGGCAACCCTGGCGGTGCTGGTGGCCAGTCTTGGTGGTAGACTGCCGGTTAACGCCCGTACAACAGGGGACTTGCCCGACACCTTGGACGTTCTCACGGTTGCATTTCTTTCTTATTCGATGCTGCATCGCTCCACGCACACGGCATGCATTACTTTCGGCTGGCTTTCTTCGCTTTCTTTCGGCACTCGATTTTTCGGAATTTCTAATGGCGGCGATCATGACTGCATCATTTCCAACGGGGCCAGCAGGACCAGACCCCAAGGCCCCTTCACGGCCTTAACGATAGATTCGGGTTTGCCTGTTCTGCAATACAGAAGGACCCATTCAACGACATGATACCCTTAGACCAGAACTCTCCCCTTGGGACGTCGACAAGGCGCTGCCACCGCATGTTCCCGACAGCATGGGTTGCAGCCACGGCTGATATGATCTAGAGAGACTGGATCTTGATCAACCCTTACGATCGTCATGTTTCTGCCCTTGGCCTGCTTTTCAGAGGAGGACTCGATGCGTTCACATAGAAATGGGGGTCATGGCACGCCGCAGGTTTTCCTTTTATTCATCTCATATTCCGTTGACATGGCAAAAAATACATAGACAAAAGTGGATTTCTCGGTTATTATCTCTGGTCGGGTCGGCGGATCATTCTCGGCCAGGCGGTCTCAGTCTCAGGTCCAGAGAGACACGGAGAGCGCGCGTGCTCCTGGAGTGACCTCGGAGATAGACTGGCAAATTTCTTTCGGCGGTTTGAGGAACCGTGGGAGCAGGTTGATGGAGAGCATGATACCCCTTTGGAAGATGAGTTCAGCTGGCGGAGGGGAGAAATGCTTTTGCCCTGGCTCTCCCTGTCACATAATGGCACTGGGAACAAGCAGCACCGGCGTCTGCGAAAAGGACGGGTTCAACGCTGCAAACGAACTAAAATGGGGATATTGCGCAACGGTCAGGCTTCTTTGCAGAGCCTCAGAAACGTTGAATTTTGGCAGCCCGGACAGAGGCTTCTGTTCCTACTCTACACTGGGTGGCTGGAGACTGGAGACTGGAGTCTAGTCCATACTGAGGAGTCCGAACAAAAAAAAAATTCAGTTGCTTTTCTAGAGCTCTCTTGACAGTAAATTTGCTGCCTCCCGGTGATTTGCTGTGTTCTTCACATCTCCCTCTGTGTGTGTGTTATGTGGCGTGCCTAGGTAAACAGTTTTGTGCACACCGCTCGTAGGGCTAAAGAATTACAATATTGTGGTGGTGTTGTAGTGGAGAGATTGTCTCCTGGATAGCAATGAGAAACCATACGTCTTACTTCATACTACATTACATGTAGCGAGACGGGAATGTCAGACACGAGTACAGGGAGTCAAGGCGCAAGGACAATGGGAGGACTTCCCATATAGTATCACTTAGTGCTGAATGCCTACCTCCTCAGTAAGGTGAAGGTTGAGGCGAAGAGGTTATGGAATACCTTACATGTGAGAAGAGCTCCGCAGTAGAAATTGCAGGTGGTCCCTTCTGTCTCGCTCTGGCTACGGCCCTGGTCATTCCGTTGACATCATTAAGCCATTGGTATCCTATTGTACACTCTCTATGGAATATTCGTGAAGTGCGATACGGCCCCCCACCCAAGGTAAGCACCTTCTAGCGAAACAACATGTCTATCTCGCCTGAGCGCCACGCTTGTACAAACACAGATCATGCTGTTAACTCCTCCAAGATGGACTCGAGCTCCTCTTTCCTAAAGGGGAGGCTCAGCAGCTCGGTGCCGATGGAGTCCTTGTGGCTGGTGATAATTTGGTGGTCATGGAATCTGCCCTCCTGTCAGCAAACCGAAAGAGTCTTCTTCCCCAAGGCGCCAGAAATGCACGTGACGACGAAAACTTACTCCTTCAACAAAGTCCGAAACGCCATCTCGGAGCTGCAGATAAACTCCTCGACGGCCTTGTTGTAAACCATGCGGTACTCGACAGACGCCACATCCACATCCACATCCCCATCTGGTCCTCCTCCGCCTTGCGAGTCCATACTAGCAGCCAACACCTCGCCGACCAGCAATCTGAACAGGCTCCTTGCGTTCTCGGGCAAGCTCCGCAGCACAAAGGCTACGCCTTCTTTGCCGCCGACTCGCCTTGCCTTGCGCCCCAGCAGCTCGTGGACATCGTCGACAACCTCGAGCTCGGCGGGGCCAAAGGCGGCGAAGGTGGTGCAGTCGTGAAAGACAAAGTTGAAGGCGGCGCGCAGGCCGGCGTCCCAGAGGAGGGGGAAGTCGGGCGAGTCAGCCGTGCAGGCGAGGCGGATCTGTGGGTGGGAGGCGAGCTGGGAGAGGAGGGCTTGTATTGGAGTCTTGCGGAGCGGTTGGGAGTCGACTGAGTTGATTAGGAGGGTGATGGTTAGTGAGGAAGAGGAGGAAAAATGGGAGAGAAGGTTTTGGAGGGTGTTGGTCGGGTTGCTACCCCCTATGGGTAGCTTGGAAGAAGAGGAGGATGGGAGGGCGGCGCTCAAGCTAGACAGGATGTCGCGGGGTGTTAGGGTTCGGACGTAGCCGTTGATTATGATGATTTTGTGGTTACGATCGGGGATCTTGGAGGTCAAGTAGGTGGCAAAGTTCTGCAGCAGACGGCGCTTGGACCCGTAGCCATAGAGGCAGGTGCTGAAGCCCTGCGAGAGCTCAAAGGCCCATTGTGGGAATGACTTGGCGTGGAGGGCCTGGAGGGAGTCGATGCTGGAGGCGTGAGGGTCCTTTAGCTGCCGGAGGACAGAGAAATACTCGTCGTGTGTGAGAAGATCCAACATGGAGAGATTATTGTTGGATGTCTTGGTTAGACCGGGTTTGTTTTGGTAAAAGTACTGCTCGTGGGGAGGTAGATCCCGGGGTGGTGTTGGTGACCTCTTCCTTGCTGTCGCCGCCTTGCGCTTCCTTCCTGGAGCCTTGGACGGGGTGGTGGGTTCCTGCCCTTCCTCTCCATCTCGTTGCTCTTCTTGGTCCGCTTCTTCATCTTCGCTGGACTCATAAATTTCACGCGCAATATCCTCCTCCTCGGCATCGTCGTCGCTGACGGCGTCGCTAATCACACGATCGATGAGAGCCCTAGCGCTCTTCCTCCTTGCCGATCTGTCGGCAATGTTCTGTCTGCTTGGTGTGTCAAATCCATTAAGCTTCACTGGGGTTTCTGCTACTGTTTTATGCCGCTGGGCCGACGGTGTCGACGTCTGGACGTCTGCTGTTTTAGCAGCGGCTTGTTTGGGGGCTCGGCCTGGCGGCTTCCTTGGGGTTGGTTCAGAAATGGACCCGATCTCATCGCCGTCTGCTTCCTCGTCCTCATGATTCTCAGAAACCACCTCAGGCGGCTTCGAGCGCCGTTGACGCTTCGGTGATGCGGTTTCATCGGGCACATCGTATGGGTCAATGGCCAACTCTCGTTTGCGTAAATTCCGTGGCGCCGTAGCCTCGGCTGAAGATTTGTTGCGGGCCATTTTCCCTGCTATTCAATGCTCAACTTTCGAAGCTGTGACACATGGTATCATTTTTTTTTTTTTTGGCAATTTCTGAATCAGATATATGTTGTGTAAATACGGATACACATCTCATCAAGTGGTTGTGCTGTTCAACTTAACCATAGCCGTGGTATTGAAGTTCTCAACAGGTGCTTGCCAGGTGGCACCGACGCGACGCGACTTCCAGCCCCGTACGTTTTAGGGGCTTGGCCCAAGCTTCTTACAACGTTCCTTCCCTGAGATCAGGGGTAATCAATGGAGATTCTCAAACTCATTGAGCAAAGCTGCTACACCTTTTGACGTTTATGTTACTCTCATGATACTACTGCGGCAAAATACATAACTCTTCCACGGTGGTCCCAGTGATCAGGTCGCTGCTGCAATGAACCTAAATCTGTCGGCATCGATCAACGTCTTCAAGCTGCTGGCGAAGCCGTCATTATGTCTTCCTCATGCGACGGTCAGCACCTTCGATGACATTCCCATTCCTCTCGACAAGGCTTTTGCTAGAAAGGGCAGAAATGTTGACATCAGAGCTGTGGTTTTGGATAAGGACGACTGCTTTGCTTACCCGGAACAAAATGAGATACACGAACCATACAAGGTAAACATTGGCATCATCTTCGTCGCTGGTCTTTTTTTCTCTGTCTGTGTTGTTTGCTGTTAAAAAATGCGATTTATAAGCTGATTTGAGAAGAATCGGTTTGAGGCTCTGCGAGCTGCTTACCCTGGACGTCGTCTTCTCATCGTATCAAACACTTCCGGCGCCACCAGTTACGATGTGGACGGCAGGCTTGCCATGGAGGTTGAGAAATCCACGGGAGTCAGTGTTCTCTCGCATCGAGTGAAGAAGCCTGGGTGCGGTGAGGAGATCTTGTCATACTTCCGCAGCCATCCGGAAACAGGAGTGACGAGTCCTCACCACATTGCCATTGTTGGGGATCGCCTGGCAACCGACATGATGCTGGCCAATATGATGGGTAGCTGGGGACTGTGGGTCAAAGACGGCGTTGTCCCTTTACAGAAGAAGAGCATTGTAGGCGTCTTGCAAGGTTGGCCCTAACCCACCGTTACTAACTGATTGCTCCAGTTCTCCAAGGTCGAAAGATCATTGGCACCCTATCTCCTCGCTCGGGGATATTCTGCCCCAGAGCCTTCAAGCCCCTTTGAATGAGAGAAGACACGGAAAGCCGGCCGCCAGAGGTACGAAACCGATGGTATGAGTACCCTTTCCAGCCAGGGAACTGCAAGCAGCGAGCTACCTGCGGACCGGGCGAGTCGAGGTGAGTTTCTGTTGCGGAGAGCCGACAAGAATGGCCCTCAAAATCCTCGACCTGACCCGGGTGCTATTGAGTCATTGTGGCCTATTATTACAATGAACAAGCACTCGGCCAGGTAACCTTATGTTCCCCCGTCTGAGAGCTACGAGAAGGAACTGGTGAAGGAACTGGCGGTCACTTGGCCATGTTCCCGCCCCGAATAGGCAGACCGCAATCTCCCAGAGATCGGATGGCAGCAAACAGAGCCCACCCCATCATTGAGGGGAACAATAGTCTGTGGTGACTCGCCCAACCATTGCCTGGGTGACTGTGGCCATTCAATGAATTGTTCTGCGTCCCCGCAGCCACGGCTCTTGCCCACCGTCCCTTCCCTTCCACCCATAAATGTCTTCAACTGCCCCTCATACTGTTTTTTCATTTCTCTCCCCAGGACAGGACACACTTGCCCACAAAATTTGACTTACGCTCTCACATCACAATACACAACCTATCTTCTTCTGTTAAAGATCAACATGGGTGGTAAAGTTTGGTCAGAGGAAGAAGAGGACGTTTTCTGGAACCGCTTGATGCCCCAGTCGCCCAAGCGCTTGGGAGCTGACCGTGAGCGGTTTGAGGAGAAGTCCTGGCAGTGGGTCGCCCAGCAGATGACCGAGATCATGGGCGACAAGGCGCGCCGCGAGTACACTCATCTCGGTGTTTGTCAGTGTTCCCTCTAAGTTTCTTCAAGTCTATGCCGCACTGACGTTCCCAAGTTGAACACTATTTCCAGAATGCTGGTCTGGGCCGCTTCTCTCCCCATGCCGGCAAGTTGCCTCTGAAGTACTTCAAAGCTGGTATGGACCCGACGATGTGTTCCGCCGTGTACAATCTTGCTGACGCTAGCCTAATAGAGCACGCTCAGAAGAAGGAGAAAGAGGACGCCCAGAAGGAGAAAGAGAAGAAGGAGAAGCAGAAGGCTACCAAGGATGGCGGCATCCGCAAGTGTAAGGTTCCCATGACACGACGGCAAGATCCCTCCGTGAGCTGGAACGCGTCAATCCCCAACGCCCAGCACCCGACTGCCTGGATTCCCCTCAATTCCTCGATTTCCTGGTCGTACCATGGGCAGTGCCCGGCTTCCTCCCCGACGACTCTCGCGACAAGCGCCGCTCCCGCCCTGTCGAGCCCTCCTCCCCGAGACTTGATGCCCCCTCAATACTACATCGACCGTTTTCTCGCTAACCACGATCGGGACGGAGAAGAGAGCCTCTTTGTGGCACAGGACGACGTGCCCTGCTCTTCCTCGCATTCACAAGCGATAGGGCCGGCATGGAGTATGGATTCGTGAGGGACACAATGGGCAGCTGGAGAAGTGTCTGAACCGTCACCGACAGCCGGACAAGGTGTCCTGAATGGCCTTAGGCTTTCAGACTCGCTTAAGTATTTTCATCTCGGCAGAGGAGGAATCAAGAAGCTTGCTTTTGGGCCATTCTCGGACACCCTTTTGTTGCTTTGTTGTACTTTGATCGCCACGTACTGTGTTATTCGCCTGTGTTACCCAGAGTCGTCGTTCATGTTTCATCGCGATCCCATGTCCCTGCAGATGGCGATGTCGGGGTGCGCGAATAAGGCTGCATCTCCGGGGAAGCGGGTCCGGGGTTCTCCGCCCAACTTAACCCAAATTCTCGGTCCGGATCAGGGCTGCGTGCCCCGCATTCTTCCGGAAGCCGGGTCAGAGTTAGATGGTTAACAGAATGCTCTGAGGTCGTCACCACAATTCCACTTGACTTCCTGGTCTTTCACTACACCTACTGTGTGCAAGTCAAACGGGATGCCACCCTTACGCGTTCGGCAGCCATTAGAGGTGCCTATATTTGGCCCAGACACTGGTGCCCTGGCTGTCAACCTCGGTGCCAGTCGCCTCGAGCTCAACCGTGCTGGGTCATATGGTAGGTAGTTGACATAGCGGATTGTCCGTCGTCTCCAACTGTCCCTCCCTCCACCACCTTTCTTCTCCGCTTGGCCATACTGGTTGGAAGCCGGCAGGTGACCGCCCGCCTACAAGTTCACTCGCTCCTCGCGCGAGATATGCCACTGTCCAGTCGCCCACATTCCTTCTCCCGCAGATCGCCCACCTTTTATGCCCGCTTATTCATTATCCGGACGCCTGGTACTG
Source organism: Canariomyces notabilis (assembly GCF_033297395.1). Lineage (NCBI taxonomy): Eukaryota > Fungi > Ascomycota > Sordariomycetes > Sordariales > Chaetomiaceae > Canariomyces > Canariomyces notabilis. Next base: position 117,993 of record NW_027041840.1, read on the forward strand.
ACCAACCTCGTTCCCGTTGCAGCCCTGGGCGGCACCACCCCGACTATATCCGACCTCTCCACTCTGCTATCATCCCTCAGCAGCTCTCCTCCTCCTCAAGCAGAAACAGGTCCACAAACCACCAGCCGCCCAGCAATAAGGATCATGATCCGTCCCCGCGGACCGCCCAACAACATCATCTCAGAAGGCACTACGTCAAACGAGCAGCAGCAAGACTTCATCTACACCCCCGTCGAACTCGCCACCATGGCCGCCTCCATAACCACCTTTGCCGAATCAGGCCTGCTTCGACCAGACCAAGGCGACGGGTTTGTCTTTGGCGTCTTGCGCCGTACAGCAACACCAACACCAACACCAACCGCGCAGTCAGTGAGCCTCGAGTTGGACGTCCCCCGCAACAAGCACCTTGTCGACCTGGCTCGGTCGTACGGGTTCGTGAGTGTGCTGCACCGCGCCGTGGACGATCTCTTCTCTTGTACTTTATCTTCATTAGACAGGACCAGGACCGGTGATGGTGAGGAGGATGGGGGGACTAGCGGAGCTGCGGGACCGCAACAGCAGCTGGTTGAGTCGGTCATGGAACGGGTGCGGGAGTGTGGATTTGACGGCATGCTGACTTCTGGTGGGAAGGGCGCAGCCGGGGACAATGTGGATCTTGTGAGGAGGGTTGTACGCGCTGCGAGCACCATGGGCGTGGAGGTTATTGTTGGTGGCGGGGTGAGGAGTGCAGGACTCAGGGGGTTGGTGGAGGGTCTCGGGACGGGGAACTTGAAGGGTGTGTGGTGGCATTCTTCTTGTCTGCGGGCTGGTGACGATGGGGGGAAGAGGTTTGATGAGGAGGAGGAGAGGCGGTTGGTGCAGGAGATGAGGGTTTTGGGTTTGGGTCTCTAGGAGAACAGGTGACGGTGCCAATGTCAGTGCAATGGCGCTCAGTATTGGTACTTATATAAAGGTGGGTTAGTGATATCGAGAGTCTTGCTGGATACCGTTGATAATGGGTCAAAACTATCAATGCCCATCTTCGTCGTCACTCGCTAGAGCATGGCCTTGAACAAGTGCATTTTGGAAGGGATCTGTCACATACGGCCATACCTACTGGAAAGCTCGGGATCCCGTCCGCTCTCCCCTAGATAAGCCAGTAAGGGCCAGATTAGTAGTTGGGTCGGTGACGACCAGCGAATCCCTGGTGCTGTATGTTTTTTTTTTTGCCCCTATTCCCTTTTTTGACCTCTGCTTTTCATCAATATCTCCTTTATCTCTTCTACGAAGACGAGCTCATCTTCGATCCCCGGACAACCTCAGTTTCCCAGTGCCGTACCTTCCTCGCTACCTATTGAGTATGGACTTGTCAACCTCGAGTAGCTCTGGAGTCTAGCAGTTGCAGAATTTAACCCCGAGGTTTTGAAGTTATTTCTTCCAGATTGCTACGGGATGTGAGATGGGAGGGAGGAAGGAATGAGAACGAGGGAAGAATAGCGCCAGAAGAGATTGATGAGGCAAACAAGGCTTCATGAATGAGACGAGTTGTGCAGGTTTCCCAGTCCATCAATTACAAACCTTCTCTTCCTCCAGTCTCCACGATCTGCATTCTTCCAAAATATTGCCTTCCTTTCTCAGCAGAACCCGCTTTCGCAGAACCCACTTGAACCCAGCGCCATGTTCCTGCAGTTGCTGGGTCTTGGCAACCGTGTGGGCGGTCGCCAATCAGACTCACAAGCGCGATCACGTTTGCAAAACTTGGCAGGCGCCGGAGATGAGGCTTGGCAAAGATTGGGTTGAAGTCGAAGTGGCAGGCATGGCCCGCGTCGCCCGGCCCCGCGGCCTCGGATGACGCCAATGATTCTGCAGTTCATCCGACTATTGGTGTGGAGAGCTTCGGAGGGTCTTCCTGGAAGGTTTTGATGGTGCCAGAAGCGATAATCGCACCGGATACACGTGGTCGAGGTAGTGACCGTGATTCCCGCAGCGTGTAAGTGACGGATCCAGTCACCGAGCACAAGGAAAGCCTGGGGAACCCGTGGTGATGTTACACTCCAGCGGGAGCCCTCATTTATCATGAGGTAGCATTGGATGCATCATGCATGCTCGCCTAGCTGACCCGAGCAATTTGTATAAGAGGGCCAGCCTCGCGCTCTGTCTGTTAGGACTACGAGCTGGGAAGCGTGCCCTCGATCGTCGGCCGATCTAGCTTGTCAATTGGCAAAATGCTGCTCAGATTGAACGCGGTCGCCCTGTGTCTGGCAGCTTCGCTGTCAGTGGGCTCGGCCCAGACCTTCCGCAGACTGGGCACATGCCCGACTCTGGGCTGCGTGCTTCCTCCAGACCAGCAGGACTTCCTCCCAGGCCAGGAGTTCGACATTCGCTTTGAGATCCACGCGCCAAAGAACGGCTCCGAAGCCTTCAACGACGGCGTGCCGGACGAGGAGTTCACTGCCACCATTGCCAAGGACGGGGAACAGGCCAAGAGCATCGCCGACTTCTTCAAAGTCGAGGAGCCCAAGGTTGAGAAGTGGACATTCTCTTGGTACGAGGACCTCTTCGCCCAGGACGCCAAAACGCCCTCGGTCGTCAATGTTGCCTCCAAGGCCTACCGGCGCGTGGCGCTGTATGAGCCGGGCACTTACACTGTCACCCTGAACTACTACTCGGGCAAGACCACCACGGCCACCTGGACTGTCCGTCCGCTGGCCACCCAGAAGAAGGCCAAGAATGTCATCTTCTTTATCGGTACGGGGCCACTTGGTCCCTCGTAAAGCAAGATCCTCAGGCTGACTGGCGAGTAGGAGACGGCATGACCACCAACATGATCACGGCAGCTCGTCTGCTCGCTCACAAGACCATCAATGGCAAGTACCAGACCACCCTTGCGATGGACAAGTTCCCCGTCCTCGGACACCAAATGGTTAGTCTACAAGTGAGCTAGAGCGGAGACGAACGTTGGGTTGACCTCCAGCGTGATAGTCACATTCGATCGACAGCTTCATAACCGACAGTGCCAACTCGGCATCCGCGCTCTACACCGGCCACAAGAGCACAGTCAATGCGATGGGGTGAGTGGGCTGGTACAACTGAGTGTTTAAAGGATTACAGGGCTCACCATCTGTTGCAGTGTCTATGCCGACTCATCGCCTGACCCGATGGACGACCCCAAGGTCGAGACCATCGTAGAGCTTCTGCATCGTATCTGGGTAAGGACATGCGTGCCGACCTCCCAAAACAACAGTACGCTGACAGTGAGTAGGGATCCGCGTGGGGCGCTGTCTCAACCGCCTTCATCGCCGATGCGACACCCATTGCGCTCACTGGCCACACCCGCCTGCGGGCGCGGTATGGTGACTTGATCAACCAAGCGCTGAACGGCGTCCAGAACTACTCGTGGACCAGGACTGATGGCCCGGACGCTTACTTCGGCGGTGGCGCTGAGCAGTTCATCCCCGGCTCGGGCTCGTACCAGGGCAAGGACTTCTATGCCGAGTTTGCCAAGAAGGGGTATAGCGTCAGCCTGAACAAGACGTCGCTCTTGGGGCTTCCAAACAATCAGAAGGCGTTGGGCATCTTTTGCAGGAGCAACTTGCCCGTCTGGCTTGACCGAAACATCTTCAAGGATTACCTCTCAACGCTCACCAACGACCCCTCTGGTGCCAACCGGTCGGCGACGGATCTCCCAGGCCTCAAGGAGATGACGCTGAAGGCTATCGACATTCTGCATGAGCGCGGGGGCAAGAAAGGCTTCTTCCTCATGTCCGAGGCTGCGTCGATCGACAAGCAGATGCACTCTCTCGACTATGACCGCGCCCTAGGTGACCTGCTTGAACTTGACGACACTATTGGTGCGACCATTGAGAAACTCAAATCCCTCGGCATCCTTGAGGATACTCTCATTGTCGTGTCTGCCGATCACGGGCACGGCTTCGGTAAGCTGATTAACGGCTTCCTTCTCGACCAAGTATTCAACTAACATACCCGTGCACCTAGATGTTTTTGGCAGCTCCGACACCAAATACTTCAACGCCCAGACAGACGATCGCGCCAAGCGCAACGCCATCGGCGTGTACGAGCAATCGGGTCTCTCGCAGTACACGGAGCCCAAGCCCGGCGTGAGCTACGGCACGGGGGCCAACTTCCCGCTCAACTGGGACCCGCGGTACGTGCTGGCTGCGGGGGCCGGCGCCAACCCGGACCACCGAGAGTCATACGGCGTCGACAAGACGCCGAGAACCCCGGCGAGGACGGGCGCCGACGGCAGCTACTACGTCAACCCGGCCGATCAGCCGAACGGCTTCGTGGTCAACGGCACGCTGCCGACCAGCGAGTCCCAGGGCGTGCACTCGCTCACCGACGTGCCCGTGTACGCCATGGGTCCATGCCAAGCAGACTTTGGCGGCACCTATAGCAACATCGATGTGTTTTACAAGATGGCTAATTGTCTGGGGCTGGCACAGCCCAAGAATATAACGCATGGTGGTCATGGGAACTGCAAGCGTCACGAATGACTAGACTAGGGTAGACAGCTACTTTACCTGTTTCCCTTTTGGGGGGTAGCATGCATTATTAATGTATGTATTGTAATGAGTGATGTCGGATGGGGCTGCATGGCTGGGTGGAGTAGCGTTCGAAAAATCTTGTGTCGATGATGTTTCTGTGGCCTATCGGGATTCCAATGTTGATGCTGAAAGTGTGAGCACTGAAGCTCCCGTCTCCTGAATGTTTTGGACTCTTGGGAGTTGCTGATTTAAAGGTAACTCTGCACCGTGTATAACACAGTATCGCGCCAGTCAGGTACTGTACGTACCGGGCTCACCTGAACTCGCGCCCCACCTTGTCCGCGTCCCCACGTTTTGAACTTCATAACCGCGTCCGAGAACCCCAGCCGTCGTTTGTACAACCTTGAACCAGCATGACCGTTGGTGCCGGCCCCTGAGCATACCTTGTGACGGGTCCGAGTGACTGTGCTGGTGAAAACCATAGACGAAAGATCCGTCATTGAGCAATAATCGCATTGTTTGCTTGATCAACTAATACTCGAGTCCAATCCGATGACGAGCCACAGACCGTGCCATGGCTTCTTCGCAACCCAACATGGAGAGATTCCTCCGCGACTGGCGCCAGGATGCACTCAACAAGGCCCAGTATGAGTCTGCCATCTTCATAGGTGACAAGTTGCTTGCAATGACGAGTACGGACCGCCCGAGCTCTGTCGTCTATCTCCACTAATATCCCCTCGTCTCGCACAGGAGACGACAACGACGCCTTTTGGCTGGCTCAAGTCCACTTCGCCGCTGGCAACTACACGAGGTCCCACGCCCTGCTTACAAAACACAACTTAATCGGCTCAAACTCTTCGTGCCGCTACCTGGCTGCCCATTGCCTGATCCGCCAGAACCTGTTCAACGACGCCCTGGCCCTCCTGGGCGAACACACGCCCACCCACCTCTTCACGGCAAATGCCAGGCGGAAAACAAGCAGGACAGGTGGTCGCGGAGGACCGGGGAGAGGAGGGTTGAAGGCACCCGAGCGACAGCGAGACCAGTTCAGCGAGGAGGAATCGTCGGACCGACGTCACGAGGCGGCCATGTGCTACCTGAGAGGGCTCTGCTACGCCAAGCAAAACGCCTTCGACAGGGCCAAGGAGGCTTACAAGGACGCGCTGCGCATCGATGTGCAGTGTTACGAGGCCTTCACGCAGCTGGTGCGCAACTCGCTCATGTCGCCAGACGAAGAAGACGAGTTCATGCTGTCGCTGGACTTTAACTCTGTGCGCGCCCCCAACGGCGGCGACGATCCCGATTTGAAGTCGGAGCCGGGCGACTACGTGCACATGCTGTACCAAACCCAACTGTCCAAATACCGCAACCCGCGCGCCTTTAACACGGCCATCGAGTCCCTGTCTACGCACTACGGTCTCGAGCGCAACGCCGACATCCTCTTGGCGCGCGCCGACATGCTTTACACACAGTGCCGTTTCAAAGACGCCCTCGCCATCACGGATTCCATCCTAGAAGAGGACAAGTACAACTTTGCCGCCTACCCGGTCCACCTTGCCTGCCTGTACGAGCTGGGCAAGACGAACGTCCTCTTTCTCATCGCGCACGAGCTGGCCGACAGCCGGCCGGACGAGCCGTGCACGTGGCTCGCCGTGGGGATCTACTACTTCGCGACGGGCAAGATCGCCGAGGCGCGGCGGTACTTCTCCAAGGCGAGCATGATGGACGCCAACTTTGGGCCGGCGTGGATCGGGTTTGCGCACACGTTTGCGGCCGAAGGGGAGCATGACCAGGCCGTGACGGCCTATTCGACGGCGGCGCGGCTGTTTACGGGCACGCACCTCCCGCAGGTGTTCCTGGGCATGCAGAACCACGCCATGAACAACATGACGGCGGCCGAGGAGTTTCTCAAGACGGCCTACGCCCTCTGCCGCACCGACCCGCTGCTGCTCAACGAGATGGGTGTCGTGCTCTACCACCAGGACCGGCTGCGCGACGCCGCAAAGTTCTTCCGCGAGGCCCTCCGCATCGCCGACGACACCGACAGCGATCCCCACGCCTGGCTCGGCGCCCGCACCAACCTGGCCCACGCCTACCGCCGCATGCGCCTCCTGGACGAGGCGCTAGAAGAGTTTGATGCCGTCCTGCGCGACGGCGGTAAAGACCCGGCTGTCGTTTGCGCCAAGGGCCTGATCTATCTCGATAAGGGTCTTCCTGACGAGGCGGTTCGGTTGCTCCATGAGGCCCTGGCGGTCAACCCGCAGGATCCCATCGCCACGGAGCTGCTGAATAAGGCGCTGGAGGAGTCGGCCGCGGCCGATGTTGGCGTCTTGATGGCCCAGCTGAGCACCGGCGACCACCAGGAAGGGGACACGGGCGTGGACGAGGGAGATGGTGGTGTGGGTGGAAAGGCCGACCTGGACAGGTTTGAGGCAGAATTGAATGAGAGGAAGGTCGCCGCCCGTGTGAGGATGGAGAGGAGAACTACTAGAGGGAAACTCGCGGCGGATAAGGGTAAGGGAGTCGCCAGAGGTAATTCTACTGCTACTGCTGGCAGTGGTCGTATTGGTGGGAGGCGGGGGAGGTACATAGTCGAGGAGGAAGAGGAGGAAGGCATGATGGAGCTCAGTGACGATGGCTGAAGTGGAATGTGTGCGGTTGTGGGTGACGAGACTTTGGCGGCGCGATATGGAATGGCTTTTTCTTTCCTCTGTGTCAGGCTAGGTTTCATCTACAGGGCATAGCGCGTTGTCCGCAGAGCGTGGGTACAAACATTAGCATGGCACAAAAGGCATAGCATAGCGACGGCGTATTGGGTGTTTTATTATGGGTGTGGAAATCAAACTGAGACGTTGGTTGCGATGACGGCGTGACTAATATTCGAAAACCTCAAGGGCTGTGTGTCGAAGCGATGTATTTGCTTGTCTGTCGCGAGCTTGAATGGGCTGAAAGCTCGAAAGGAAAGGTTGTTCGGATGGATATGGAGTCAAATGGGAAGAACCTCCATGAGAAGGAGATTATTGTTCTGAGCCTGGGAAGGGAGTCACCTCAGGGAGGGCGGACTCGCCTCGCGAGGGCCCATATAAGGCTCGTTCCTTCCTCCCATATCTCAAGGAAGTCACCACACCAAGCACAGTTGGCGTAGTGGCTAAGGCCACAGCCTTCTGGTTTACTCTCAACCTTCCATACTACGGTCATGGGGGCGGGGGAGTACCCAGGAGTTCGCTCGTTCGAGCCCACCTAGAGGAGAGTACGGGTCTGGGTGCTTCCTTTTTTTTTTCCTTTTTTTTTCCTTTTTTTTTTTTTTTTTTTTGTTTGGTCCTGCCCCAGAGCCAGAGTGAATCGCTCCTGCCATGAATCTACTACTTCACTATTAAGATTAATTCTAGACATCAAGTGAACGCATTGCAAACACAGTGAATCCCAGCCGTTGTGATCCAGCCCTCCCCGTTCGCCGAAGAAATGACGGCGACGTCTACAGTTTCTCTTTGGGCCCGACCAGCTCCTCCACCTTTGCAAACTGGTAATAATACTCGAGACTCTGAGGATTTGCTAACGTGCCGCTTGGCTTGATAGTTTGCCCCGACACGATCTGCTTAACGGGCAGTTCGACCTTTTTGAGATTGACAGTTGTCTGGACATGGTTAGGCACGCTTCCAGGTATTGCTCGGGAATGAATTTGGGATCGACTACTCACCGGAATCTCGGGCGTCTCGAAAACCCACTTCGGCACATGCCTCTTACTCAGATCGCGAGCAATGGCCGCCTTCACCTCGTTCGCCAGCCGACGGTCAAACCTCATCCCGGGCTTCATCAGCAGGAAGAGCATCACCGACTCGTCGCTGTCCTGAGGCCGCCGCTGCCCGACGCAGAGCGAATCCTGCACACGATCCGCAAAATACCTTTCAATCACCGAATAGATCTCGGCCGACCCGAACCGCACCCCAGACGGATTGAGCACACCGTCAGCCCGCCCAAGGAATGTGATGTTCCCCGTCACGGGGTGTATCACACAGAAGTCGCCGTGCGTCCATACGTGCTTGAATCGGGCAAAGTAGGCGCCGTGGTACTTTGATCCCGGCGGCGCGGCGCGGGCCCCCGGCGTCATGCTGTCGCCCCAGAAGAAGCAGGGCATGTTGGGAAACGCGGCCGTGGCGACCAGCTCGCCTGGGGTGCCATGGGGCACTTCTTTGCCGTCTGAGCCGTCGGGCAGCGTCGAGTCGTAGATGGCGACGTTGACCCCCAACGACGGGCCCTGCGTACCGCCGACGTATACGGGCGTAAGCGGGTTCATGCAGCCGAAGCAGCCGGCAATGTCGGTGCCGCCAGAGATGTTGGCGAGGTGCACGTGCCCGGGGAAGCCAACCTCGTAAAACCATTCAAAGAGCTGCTCAGAGAGCACCATGCCGGTGGATGTGACAGTCCGTAGGCGGGAGAGATCGACCATCTCGCGCGGACGGAGGCCGGCTTTGGAGACTTCAAACATCCACCGGGGGGATATGCCTAGCTTGGTGGCGCCGTGTTCTGCGGCAACGCGGATGAGGATGCTGGGGTCGGGTTGGAACGGCGAGCCGTCGTAGAATATCGAGCGGCCGCCAAACAGGAGGGCGCCGACGTTGGCAAGGTACATGATCCAGCCGGTCGTGGTATATTGAAGCGTGACGCTGTCCGGGCCGAGGCCTTCGTGGAGGCGGCCCTCTTTGTAGTAGTTGATCATGACGCCGCCGATGGAGTGGACAATTGCCTTGGGCACGCCCGTGGTGCCAGACGAGTAGCATATGAGAAAGGGTTCGTGAAATCCGATGCGGACAAACTCTGGTGCAGGCGAACCCCCTTCACCCGCAGCAGCAACAAACGACTCCCATGTCTCCGTTTTGGGGATCTTCGACACGTCCTTGGCCTCGTCGAACCTCCTGATAGCCACCGCACCAGCGAAACTCAGGCACCCCTTTAAACCGTCCACAACCTCAGCCATCTTCCCCCTCAAGTCAACCACCTTGCCATTATACAGCGCCGCGTCGTCCATGAAAACCAGCTAACCCAAACAAAAGCCCATCAGCCCTCTTCCCCCTTACCCCTCCACCGGAGGGGGAAAGAAAACAAAAAGCAAATGCACTTACCTTCGGATCAACCTGCACCGTGCGTTGCAGGATCCCTTTAACGCCCATATCCGTCGAACTACTCGTAAACACCGCACCGATCCAGGCAGCGGCCATCCAGACGAGGAACGTGTCGACGCTGTTTGCGCCCACCACAACAATCCTATCCCCCTTGGTTAACCCCCTTGCGCGCATGGCCCGGGCCAGCCTCCCTGCCTCTGCGCGCAGCTCGCCGTACGTGACGTGCCGGACCTGGCTGGCGCCCTCACGGACCTCGGTGATTGCGATCTTGCCGTCCTCTTTGCCCGTCGTGCAGCGGCGTTCTTCCGAGTTATCACCATCGCCACCAGGGGGACGAGGGGAAAAGAGCACATTCTCGGCGAAGTTGAGCGCCACGCCGGGAAACCATTTCGGCACGGCATCGATGGGGGCTGTCTCGTCGTCTACCACGGCCCTGGGCTGGCCCTGGTGGATGTACCCCGATGCGGCGAAGACGGCGGCCCAGAAGGCGGACCGGTTGTTGACGGCGTAGGTGTGCAGGTCCCAGAAGGTCTTTTCAACATTCACAGTTTCGTTTCCGGACAGTTAGTTCTTGAATTAAGTTCTGGTTTAGAGGGGGAAAGCGATAGGAGGGGGTACCTTGAGATTCAGGCCATGCTTGCGGTTGAGGTCCTGCATGAAGCGGTACATGAGGGTGGATTCTGGGTCGGGGTGTTCCCTGAGTACGGCGGTGATGGTGAGTATGGGTTCACGACAAGGCACGTCGGTTGACTCCTCGTTTCATAGACATAGTGAGACTTACCAGAGCTTCCGCGGCACCGGCGCTGATGCCGCTGCCTGTCCCTGATCCCCGGCCATGTTGAAGTCAACTAGCAACGACAGACCGACAGAGTGTAAGAATGGGAATGATTTTGCTATATTAACCGCTCTTAGATGTGCTCCTCCGTCAAATCCCCGAATCCAACTACGTGTCTTCAGTCAAATGCAACAGCAGGATGTTATTCAAGGTGAGAATTGAAGCCAACGCCCACACTCATCGGATGTCCGGAGTTCCGGATGAACAGACAGTGCAACGGGGACGGTGCGGGGTTATCGGAAGCCAGTACCCGAATTCGGGTGCGCCGGTCCGTCCTCGGCCCCGCTGACTGTTTGTGTCTCACAAACAGCAGGTTGCCTTGGTATCACGGCATGAACGAGTGTCAAGTACTTTTTGATAGCAAAATAAACAATGTTGGATGGCTTAGCTGGACTAAAATAATGACCTTAGACAGCAGAAGGCTAAAAACAACCGCCCATCGCCATTCCCACCGACACCCCCTGACCTAAAATCAGATCCCCTTAGACTCCGATTCCAGATAGCGCCCGCCTCCGCTTTTTCCATCCACCCCGTCCAGATCCCGCAAAGCAAGCAGACCACAAAATACATTATCGTATAACCCCACCCCCATCATTACCAAACCCTCCCCAAGCCCGCTCACAGATAGGGCATCCACAACGCGTCACACAACGCCAAGTTCATGGGATTGACGGCCTTAGCAATCAAATCAATGACAGTCTGGTGCGCGGGAAGATTGCCGGCGGGCGCCTGGGCGAGGGAGACGGCCTTCTTGACAATCATCTCGCTGTTGGCCTGCACCGTCTCGCGCAGCTGGTTCTCGGTCAGGTTCATGGACCGGTGGCTGCTGGTGAACCAGTACATCATCTCGTCGCGGACAAAGAGCGTCAGCGCGTGCTCGAGCTGGAACTCGGGCTCCGTCAGGCACCGCGCGATGGCCATGACCGAGCAGGCAAAGATACCCTCGGTCGCGAGCGGGCCCATGAGCGCCTGGAGGTTGGGCGTGAGCCGGAATGGCACCGGCTCCTGGTTGTGGAAGTATGGCCGGTTGGCCGCCATGAACGAGATCAGCTCAGAACCCCAGATGTTGCCCGACCCCCGCGCGATGTGCATCTTGTGCGGGTACCGCTTGTCAATGTGTAGAATGTACGTCATGAACGTGAGCGCCGCGAGTTGGTACGAAAAGCGCCGCCGGAAGAGCCAGAAGTCGGCAAAGTCGGGGAAGGCACCTTGGAAGTACTCCAGCGCGATCGTGTGGTCCACGTACTTTTCCTGTATCGCCCGCAATACCTCCAGCCGCGCCGTGACGGCGTGCTCCGCTGGTTTCTTTGTACCATGTCAGCCCTTGAACCTCGGTGTGCCACTCCAACCGACAAACTTACCGGTCCCTTAGTATCCACCAGCCCCCTCAGCTTCTCCATCGTAAACAGCACCGGCTCATCCTTGGACATCCCAATCCGCCGGCAGTGGTCCTCGTAGACGCCCTGGAGCGTGATGTACGACGTATCCTCTTGCACAATCCTAAAGTGAGGAGCGAGGGGGACCATGAGCGGCAAAGTGAATTGCAGATCCCGCCGTCGGCTCTCCTTCTTGCTGGCCAGCGTTTGGTTGAGTTGCCGGAATAGCTGCAGGATCCGCTCCTCGCGCCGGCAATGCCGCGCTGCGGGATGCTGCACCGCAAAGGCGTGGACGCTGCCGTCGTGGCCGCGAATCTTGAGCCGTCGATGCGAAGCCCCAATCGTCCGTACGAGGTCAACATCAGGCAGGAACCGTTCTATGCGAATGAAATCCTGGTTCTTATCCTTGTGCTGCAGATATTGCCCGGGAATCTCGACGTCGTCGAACTTCTGGTACCGGAATTCGCTGAGATGGGGCGAGTAGTGCGCAAAGCTTTCCAGTGGCACCGGAGACGTTCTACGGTCCAGCTTCTCTTCGAACTTGTCGCGCCATTTACGAAGCTTGTGGATGTACTCGAACATCGTCGGTTTGACTTTGACAAAGTCGGCTTCGAACGTACCCCGAATGTGACTCGGCAGGATTGTCTCGGCGAACCGCGTAATGTTGTTCTCGGTAGCCGAAGGAAGCTTGACGTCCTTCGCGTACGATGTCGGCATGCGGCTGACGTAGGCAAGCCCGTCGTTAAGGAGCGCCACAATCAGCCTGTAAGCGTCCTCGTCAGGCGGACATTTGAAATGCTTCTGGATCTGGTCCACCATGGTCTCCATCGAGAGCGCAAGGAGTGGGAAGGCAGTCTTAAGAACACTCATGATCTCCTCGGTCAGCTCCCATGGTGGTTTCTTCTGCGCACCTCCCTGCTGGTCGCTCGCTGCTGTACCATTTGGTGCAGGCGTAGAGGATTGCGCAGCGGGCGCATTGGTGTCGTTGTTTTCTGCTTTCGGTTCCTGTTTGACTTGTCCGGGCGCCTCTCCGTTTGCTGTCGGAGGTCGGGAATCAGCCTTTGGCGCTACGACACCATCCTTCTTCATCAACTGCGGAGAGCCATTCGGTTTGTTGGCGGCGCTCTGACCTCGCTGTCTGGCCCGGTCCTTGACCTCTTGGTTCTTCTTGATCATGAGCATGTCTTCCCGGTTGGTCCTGAGCTGGAAATACAGAGCCTGCGGGTACGTCTTTGCAATCTTGAGCAGGATGTTTTGCACCCTCGGTGCCTCCTTGTATCCAAGTCCAACAAGGAGCTGCGGAATGAACGTGATCCACCACCAAACAAAGATCTCCCCCTTGAAGTCATCAAACCCGGCGGCAATCGTACCATTGGCATCGTCGAGGCTCAGCAGCCACAGGATCCGCGCGATGAGCTTCCTCGACTTGTGATTCTTGTAGCTGGAAGCAGCCTGAAGATAGCTGGTGAGCGCCTGCTTGGCCGCACTCAGATCTGTCGGATTCTCCTTGAATTTTCTGTCGTTGAAATAGCCCCACTCAGCCCATGCTTTTGCCGCTGTGATGTCAAAATACAGCGCGGTACCATAGGCTCCATCGGCATCATCCTTTTGGCCCAGCTTCTCCAAGAACATGCCCTTAAGCGTGTAAAACTCGGCTTTCTGTGGCGCACTGAAATAGTTGAGGTTCGTGTTGTTGATGACGTCGAGTCCGCTCGTCAGCTCTTCCGGGCTCTGTTTCTGGAAGTGACACTTGGCCTGCTCTCTCAGCTTCAAGAAAGCCTCCTGAATCTCGATATTAGGGAGAGTATAGATGCGGCTCAATTGATTGATGCAAACGTCCGGGAGGTTGTGCTTTCTGGCGACATGAGCGAAGCGGTTGATGATCCAGGCCGTCTCGTGGTGGCCGCGGTATGCAAACGAGACGCCCCCAGCATTCTGGGTCTGCGGAGGGAGGAGGTTAAGGTAGGTCGCATTGATGAGGCCAAAGATGTGCTGTCTCCACGTCACCAGATCCTGCCATGAGACGATATCGTCCCAGGTGTTGGGAAGTCTGTCTCGCCACGTTCCGAGCAGCAATTTGAGCTCTCCGGATTTCACGTCGAGGTTATTCTGGTTCGTGCCCGCCAGGCTTTGGCAGATGACACTTGCATCGTGCAGCTCGACAAGCTGCTGGAAGTTTTGCAGAACCGGGATGTGAGCGGCAGTGAGCCGCTTGGGCAGCTGATGCCACTTCCTAATCGACAACTGAATCGCTTCGTCCACTACCCGATTGAAATCCTGCATACTCTCCTGCTTGTTGTGTAGCTTCAGAAGAGACATGAAGGCTTGGAAGAATGATCGCCTCGGCGTGGGTGCGTCCATGACGCCCTTGATTAGCGTATCCAGCTGATCTCGGTTCTCTTGGGTCTGCCAGTACTCGGTATTCCGCCACGCGCACTCCAAGAGAAGGTCTTGGAAGTTCTCGTGCTTAGCAAAATCCTGCAGGACCTCCCACTGTTGGAGCTTCTGTGCGCAGAGCACCCAGTGGTCCTCCCAGAGCATGTACTCCGACTCGGAGAACGGAATGACGCCAGTGCGAGCTTTGATCTGGGCCGCTTCGTACATGCGCTGGGCCTTCTCCCACATGCCATGCTGCTCATACGACAAAGCCGCGTTCGTCTCAACGAACTGGCAGCGACGGCGCCATGTTCCATAAAACAAGTCATCCTCGCCAAGGGATGCGTAAAGATCCACCAAAGCGTCGAGGTTGCTTTCCCTAACAGCTGCGGAATCAATTTCCGGCTTGATAGCCGCCTTCTCCAACTGACAGAGGGCGGTATACCAGGCGTTATACGTCTTGGCTTCGAATTTGAGCACATGCGGCGGGATTTTGCAGTGCGGCCAGGTCTTGACAGCACCGGTCATCAGCGATTGGACAACGTTCGGCCGCTTGTCCATCTGTCGCGAGTGGTAGTCCCTGGTAAGGAGCGTCACCATTCCGCGCTCCAGATCCGGCCTGTCTTCCTTGGCTGTAGCGGACCAGAACATCGGGAAAAGCGCAACCCAAAGTTCACTGGCGAAATTGGAGTCGATGTGCTGCAACTGAGTCAGGGGTTCCAGAACATCGCGCACTCGGACATCGCCAAGCTCGGCCACAAAGCGACGGTGGTTCGCCATGAACAAATCAAACTTGTCATCGCTCATATTTTCCGGCTCGCGGGTATCCTTCGCATAAGTCCCAAAGAGTTGAGAAAGCGGCAGGGTGCTGAAGTCTTCCTGGTGGAGCTGGATCACGGGACTCATATCCACGCCGCCCAGGAGGAGCTGGGATGCTTGGGCAAGCCAGAATGAGTCTGCCAGAGTATCCCAGTTTTGTGACAGGATGACATAGGCCAACCGGGCGCTCGCCGTCTTGGACAAGCATTTGTCGAAGATGGTCATGAACTTGTTGCGCATCTCAACGTCTTGCGCTCTGGTGCCAATGAGGAAAGCGTGCTCCATCCGGACCGTCAGCTCTGTCCTCGTAATCTTTGGGTCCTCATAGATGCGGATGACGAGGTCGAGGAACTTCATCAGCATCGTCGGATCCTGACGGTGCTCAAACGAGATCATCTTGTGCAAAACCGCCGTCTTTTCCTTGAGCGTTGGCCAGGTGCCTTCGGAGCGGAACACCCAGCCTTCGACCATCTCGAGGATCTTCTCGCAGAGTGGCACATGCAGCGACTTTTCCACGATAGTGGCCAAGACACTGAGAAAGGGCCTTCTGTTGTCACCCAATATCTCCACACGCATTGCTGTGACCTCGATGGCTTTGAGGATCAACTTCGTTTGAATCTCGAGATCATAGGCATTCATCTCGGTAGGCGCATTAGGATCCTGCTGTGGACGGATGCCACTGGCCTGGTGCGCCAGCGCCGCGTAATGGGAGACATGATCCCGGGCAAGCTTTGACTGCAGCGACTTCATGATGGCGGGTATGTGCTGGTCAATGGCCGAAGGCTTGCGCTGACCCAATGACCACAGGATGTTGATACCAGATACGTAGTTTGACGCAGCCATGCTTTCGGTGGCAATACCTGAGAGGAAGGTAACAATCTCGGAAGTTTGCGCCTCGGTTTCACCTTCAGCATCCGCATCTTCCATCGGTGTATCCTCTGGAACCGCATCCAGGATGCGTTTGACAATTGCCTTGATCTCCAGGTCGCCGTCATACTTCTTGTCGGCCAGGTGCAAACAGTCCTGAATTTCCGGATTCTCGGACTTCAGACACTTCTCTAGGATCTTTTGAATCTGACCCATGTTCTTGACGATCCAGTCGTCGGATTTGAAGTTGAGAATGATCCGAACCACTTGCAGAGTGTTGACAATGTTGGTGATGAACTTATCATCGTATTTCTCCGAGTCCGTTGGATCAGCCGCCAGGAGCGTCGCAGACTTTTCGCTGGCCAAGACTACGTCCGTGACGTTCGGGAACAGATCCACCTCCAGATCAGCCCAGTACTGAGGTTGGAGCAGGTTATACAACAAAGTCATTGCCTTCTTGCAGAGATCCGTCGTTGGCGATGGTGGGACTGCCATGCCGGCCAGAGAAGCAACTTCGCGAGCCTTGGTGGACGGGAGTGGGTATCGCTCGTTGAGTTGCGCGATAAACTCTACGAGATACTTGATCATCTTCTGGCGGCTCATGGCTGGAATCTGGTACTCCATCTTCCCAGACGAACGCTGGGCCGAAGGTGACGAGCCTTGCAGCTCGTCCAGCTTCCTCTTTTTGGCGTTTGGTGACTCGGAAGGCTCGCGAACCGGTTCAACCTGCTTCCCTTCAACGCGCCGCTGTTCCCACTGCCAGATCAGCCACATCATATTAAGGGCCAGCTTCTTGTTTTCATTCGAGGGGTTGGGAGGGGGTGCGACTTTGCGGAGGCATTGGATCATCAGCATCGCGTATTTGTCCCGGGAATCGTAGAACAAATCGGGATGCCGCACGAGAAACTGGAAGATGCACGTCATCTGCTGGGGATTCTGGCTTTCCTCGGCCAGGACCCGGCGCGGACCCATCGCCCATCCCGGGATTGAGCGGTCGCCTGCGTTGGAATTGCGATCACCAGGAAGACCGGCGCAGCGCTTTGGCAGAACCGGAGCCATGAGCTCAAGGGCCTGGGTGACGAGAGCTCGGCCTTCATTCTGGTTTGTCCTGAGGAGTGAGAAGTAGATTTGCGCGGCGATCTTGGCTGGCGTTTCGTAGTGGGCGATGAAGTATCCTATCACCACGTACGCAGCGTGTTTGTTGATGACATCGTCCAGGCGAATGTAGGACCAGCCAAACTTGATGAAATCCTTACGAGTGTCTTGCAAGATGGCGTGATGATACTTGACAAGCATAGCCGAGAGCTGGAGGATCTCCAGGCGCGTGTGGTCTATGTGCCGCTGCAAGAGATCCTCGTGCGGGTCAGGCAGGTTGACCTTCCAGATTTTGCTGTTGATCGACTCAATGACTGCCTTGTCGAGTAATCGCTGGCCCTTGCTTGGTTCGCCGCGATTCCAGTGTCGCATCACATCCATCGCGACGATTGGATTCACCAGGTTGTGCAGCAGATAGCACTTTGTCCGCTGTGAAGCACTTTTCCCAGCATAAATCTCAAGACACCGGAGGATGACGGTCCTCCAAAACTCGATGGAGTCGCTGCAGATGATGTGCTTGTAGATGTGAGAGAGCAGGGTTTGCGTCTCGCGGAACTCGTCCGCTGCAATAGACTCGATCAGATTAAAAAGTGGCTCCAAATCCTTTGGATGCCTCTCTAGAGCCTTGGTTAAGATGGCCATGAGTTGCTCGGAAGCCTGGTCGGCCGGAAGACGGAGAGCTGGCCGTAAGGTATATGCCTTCAAGTTGAGTTCGAGCTCCTTGCCGACTTGCTTCAACCACTCGATATGCTCCTTATTATCCAACCAAGACAGCGTGTTTGGAAACTGGCAGAGCGCGTCGAGCATGTTGATGGTATTGACCATCGCAGGGAACTTGTTCTCCTTTTCCTGAGCAATGATGTTATTGCATGTCTTAATGATGAACTCGACATTCGCTGCGCCGTAGTCTCGGAGCACCTGGCTGTCCGGGTGGCGCAGCACCTGGGACAGGAACCGGCCGTATCTTAAATCCTCGAGCTTGCCCAATGTGAAAGCCCAGACGTCGGATGGATACTTGTTGAGATACTTGTATAGAGGCACGCGGAACGGGCTGTGTTGAGTCCGCCGCAACTTCTCCTCCAAGTCCAAAACGTTATCAATGACCCGTTCTTTGAACTGCTTGGCGGCTTCGGGCAGAAGGTGGAAGATGTCAAACACGGCGGCGATCACCTTCGTCGAGTTGTGCTGCTCGAAAAAGGTAAACGAAATCTGCTGTAGAAAACCAGGTTCCGCGATCTGCTTGACATGATCGAGGAGGCGCGACCCTATTTCCACCTTAAAGTAGGTGGTCAGGAGCTTCAGGAGTCGCCCTAGGCTTTCGAGGCTGTGGACGGTCAGGCGCTTCACGTCCTGCAGGCTCTGCAGCACAGGACGGAGGCCATTTTGCAGTAAGTCTTTTGGAAGCTTGTTGGTATACTGCAGGACCGCTTTCAGTGCATCGTTGGCTGCCTCGATTATTGTCGGAGACTCAGAGTATAGCAGGTTGAAGAAGACGGACACGACTCTGGCTCTCGTGGCGCCGTTACCAAATTCATCAAAGCCCATCGCGGTGCTCAGTATCTTTATGCAGGACACGCGAAGGTTGACGATGAAATGATGGGTTCTGAACTCTAGCGTCTTGCCAGCGAGCGATTCGTCGCTTGCATCGGCCAGAGCCAGCGACTCCATAAGCAGCCGGTCCAGGTTCTCGTCGAAAGCCACAAAATCGCGCTTCAGCGACATGTAATACGTCACGGCGTCGATGAACCCAATCTGGATGGGGAAAGGCAGAGCTCGTAGTGGCTTAGCGTAGATGGGCTGGAGCAGGTGCTTCCGATGGGGTTCAAGCAGTTCCCATACGTCGGCGCCCGCTGCCTTGCTAATGAGCTCAAGCGACCGCCTTGCGGTGTCACGGACATGACGGTTCATGTGCGAGAGCTCCCCATTGAGCATCATGACAATCTGAGCAAGCCGCGAGTGCTTGGGTTGCAATTGCGCCGGTTGCGGGGGCTGCGGCTGTGCCGGAGGCGGAGCAGGCAAGCAGTCGGCCTTCTTGATGTTTTTGGTAACCCGCGTCAGGAGTAGCTCGAGGGTGACCTGTGCCGATCTCCTGGTCTTCTCCGGAAGATCTTGGGGCATGTCCTTGATGACATACATTAGAGCGCGGACAAAATCGATCTGCTTTGTCCCAACCCAGAGGTCTCCAAGATCGACGTAAGTAAGGAGAGCCTTGATGCCCAGAGCTCCGCCTGCCTTGGTGAACCACTCCTCCCCGTAGCAGCCGTGGCAAAACGTGGACGCCAGGCTATTGAAGAACGTCAAGCGAGCGACATGTGCCGGCGACCCAAAGATGATCACTGCCGAGTTGTACATCTCTTTGATCAGGCGCTCGGCAGCGTCACGGATCTCTGGGTTTTCAGAAGCAAGGGACTCCATGATAGCATCCGATAAGACTCTATTATCAAGAAAGAGCGGCCCTTCGCCCGACTTCGGGTCGAATGGACTAAACGTCCGCTTCATGTCTACTAGCGCCCGCCCGACCTCAATGATGGTGAAGTGACGAGCCAAATTCAGGAGGAGCGCATCAACCTCGGCCCTGAAATCGGGGATCGAGTGAGCAAACATGAGAGCCTTGATTAAGCGCTTGAGCAGGTTTTCCTCGTCATCTTTTTTGGCCGTGGACCGTTCCCTATCGGACATTTCGAACGCGGGGAGGTCAATATCTTTATTGCGTGCGATTAGGTCCTGAACCTGAAGGCGAACGAGCCGCGGGAGGTCATCTGGCAGGGTGTCGTAGCCTACCCTCAACTTGACCTGAGCGATAATGAGATTTAAGGCCTGCCTCTTGTAGTAAGGGTCGTATTGCTTTGAAGGCGGCGGTGTCCCACCCTTGATGGGTTTCGGTACTTCCATCAATTTCTGAATGGCTAGATCGACACCCAGATGCGCCGGGAATGCCCTGTCATGCTTGGATCCGATGAGCCGCACGTCGAAACTCGACCGGTCATCGACATATTGTTGGAATGTGACCGGGAGAGCGTCCGTCATGAACTTTCGGTTCCGACCGCCAAGCTTTCCAAGAATCCGGAGAGTAGTGTGGGCATGGAAGTGACTATATGGGTGAGGCCGGAGGTGGTCAAAGAGGGCTGTCATCAGCTCGTCGATGACGGGCGCCATGATGGGGTCCAAGTAGTCAGCAGTGAGATTATCGACGCACAGCTCGAGCGTTCGAAGTCCCTGGCCAACCAATTCCGTGCCTGCACGCAACGCAACGACCAGCGGACGCATGAGAAAGCTGAGGTGGGGCAAGAGATTGCTGAGACGAGCCGGTACGGTGAGGCAAAGTTCAACGTAAAGGTCTCGCTCAGCGGGCTTGCGAGCGGCCAGGAGCAGATTGTTCAGGACGTCAAGGAGCATCTCTAGAAGAGGTAGAATCTGCTTGTAGAGGTGCTCAAACTTGCCGCCCCCGATGCTTCTGAACAAGGATCTGAGCAAGAGGAAGTAGTTCATCGGCTCGTCCGCCTTGGTTGACAGCTCGATTGACTTTGTGACGATGTCAACAACATGCGGCAGAAGCACTTGCTCGTTCTGGGACGCAAACAGCGTAACGGCCATGAAAGCCAGTTTGAAGAGGCGAAGCAGAATGGACGACTTCTTGATGTCTGCGGAGCCAACATCCTCGATCCGCTCCATCAAGAAGCGCAGAAGCATGCCGCAGAAGCTGGGTGAGGTAGCCTCGCTGGCCAAAAAGAACTGGGGTATATGGAGAAGGGCCGTATGCTCATGAATCATTTCGTAAAGTCGTGGGATCTCCTGCTGAAACACCTCGTGAAAAGTGGCAGGGTCAATGCAATGGAATACTGTGGCGAATGTCTCGAGCAGCTCTTTCTCCTCCTTGCTGCTCGAAATCATATAGAAGTTTGCCATGTACTCAACTGTGGAGGTGTAGGGTGATTCGGATGCCGGCTTCTCAATCTCGTAGTACCTGAACACGTAGGCGCCCTCGCGGAAAAGTTTGGTAATCACCTTGACTTCCTCGGCCGTGAAGCCATAGGCAACGTCGGTCCAGTGCGCTGGCGCACCGGTCAAATCAACCGCACCTGGCTGATTGCAGCTTTTCAGCTGATAAAAGGTATTCTTAAGCCCGTTCATGAGATTTCTGAAGAGAAACTTGTTATCCACTACCGGATCGGTAAGCCTGTCCCGGGGATTAGACACTTTGATGGGCATGGCGTTGAAGATATCAACCTCATCCCATTCAGGGGGGTGCTCCTTGTCGGCGAGGTACGTCTCCTTCTCGTTCGCCTGCTGGGCGTATTGCCTAGAGAGCTTGACCGCGTTGGGATATTGCCTGTTCATGGCAGCAAATTTGTCGCCGATGGCGTTGAGGATCATGATGAGATAATGCCGGGCGTCAACCTTGTTCGGCAGACGAGCGATACACTCGGCCATGTTAAGTAGGAGCTTTGCGCTCATGGTCTGGAAGCTGGTCCCGGGGAGATTGTCTTGGAGATTCCGGGTGTATACCTCAACCGTTTTGCGGATCTGCTCGGGGGTGAGACTGTCACGAACGTGGTGGATGAGATCGGCCAGCATGCTGTATGCCAGTGGCCGCATCGTCTCATGGACGGTTAAACCGTCCCCGACCAGGGTTCTCTCGTCCAAGAGCTCGTCAATCTTGGATAGGAAAATCTTTCGGAAGTTGAAATTGATGATGTGGCGAATCGCAACCAGCAATTCTTTCCTCGCCCCGGACTTCTCCCGCGGGCAATCCTTGAGAAGCCGGACGATGATATCGGGTAGAGCGGGCAGGAAATCTGAGAGCTGCTTTGCGTATTGTCTCAACAGATAGGCTAAAAAGCTCATGACCTTCACCTGGGCAGTGATGAAGTCCCCAAAACCCACCCGATTCTTGATGTTCGGGCTGACTCCGGTGTGGATCGTTTTACGAGCCGCTGCGTCCCTGTGCGCCTGGTCCTGGGCCTTGGCCTGGCATAACAGAGCCGATTTGATCAAAGGCACGAATGCCTTGACGTTCTGAGAGACGGTCGACCGGTAGACTTGGAATATTGATACCACAATGATGGGGCACTCGGCAAGGACCTTGAAGGACTGCGTACCCTTGAGCAAAGGGCGGCCCGACTGCTGGTTGCTGTCGGTATTGAAGTCGGGGGCTCCCGTGGCAACTGGCGACCCCGGCCTTGGTGACTGCTGGTGCGGCAAGAAGGTGGTCTGCGTGCTGCCGGGCGTAGTTGGCGCTCCCGGTGCTCCTGGGGGACCGGCTGATGATGTATTGTCCAGCTGCTCCCGGACAACTCTGTCCAACTGCTCGAAGAGTTCCTGAATCAACGACAAGAATGTCTGGACCTTGGACCCTAAAACCTTGTGCTGGTGGCGCATGATGTCGGAGATGATCTTGACGCAGAGCACCGCATTGTCCTCATTGTCGGTTCGGACGAGGTTCATGAGGAGATCGACCGTCTCCTCGGCGTACGGCTCGAAGGGTTCCGGGGGGGACGGTGCTGTGGGCAGCCGGTGGAAGATTTCGAGCACGCAGTTGCGCAGCTTCTGCATGTTCGCCTGGTCGGGCGAGGTGGTCTGGAGAACGCATGGCTGGCGGAGGATATTGATGAAGACGGGCATTAATCGCTTGAGGAAGATTGGATAGCCGGGGCCAGCGGTGTAGTGGTCGAGACTGTCGCGCAGCATCGAGGCCGCCTCGACCTTGACCCGCAACTCTGTGAGGGGAGACGACGGTTAGCAAATACCGAGAGACGGCGCATGGTGAGGTGATTTGGGAGCGACGCGAAATCAATCCATACCTATCTCAGACACACTCAACTTCCTCACGACATCCTCGATGAGGCTGCTCGCCATGGCTGCGGCATTCACCCGAGAGGGGGGGTAGGGTGACACCTTAGGTCACCTCTGCCTATGCCAGCGAAGTAATAGGCAGCGAAATCGGGTCACGACACGGTTGGGCTGTAGTTGGGTTAAATGTTGGTCGGCGGTTTCCAAGTTCGGCGGGCAGCCACTATCGCATAGTGTTGTAGGTAGTGTTCGCACCTCTACGGCTCCATAAGTTCAGGTCGATGGACGACAATAGTCGGCAGAAAAAAAATGCAGCCGCTCAACCGGTTTGTGCACCTTTCTGGGTATATAGTGTACTTGGGGCAGTTTAGTTGCCTACAACCGGTTGTGGAGGGGAAGAAGAGGCAGAAAGCTAACGAGGCATCGTTGATGGAAAGCATGCACAAGGCTGAGTTCTGCGCTCCACGCTGCGCGTGTAAACCGAAAAAATCCCAGGCCGCGCCGAAGCTGGGGCATGCTCCCGCGAAATCAAACTGCGCTAGGCGCGCAACATCATTGTTCCGGCGCATCAAGTCCCCACTCTCCCGCATTGTGGTTTCTAATTGGCTGCCATACTTGATCTTATCGGTACGTACTTCCCCGAATTTCGTGCCTGATGGGCGCACCCCTCCCCCAGCTTTATCTTATCGCCAACGTCCAGTTTGCCTCTTCAAACCGAAACGGGAGAATTTGCTCTTGTGCTGTCATGTCTTTGGTGCTTTGAGATTGAGATACTGGACATCTAACCCTTGAAGAGGCAAGAATAGTGTTCATGAATGCTTACCAGAGCAACTAACAAGATACACAATGCTCATGTAAAGGATTGACTGTCATCAACCATCAACCTTCAACCACTCCAGCCTCTTCCGGACACTCGAAGGAACGCCGCGAGCACCCATCGGGCTGATCCCAAGGATCTGCTCTCCAAAAGAGAAAAGGACCGTACAGGTTGAAATGAACTATCCAACGCTGAAAACCTCATGCACCCATCAAATCTAACGGCTTTGGGAATGTTCACCCGACCGCCGCCCATATTTATGTGGAACTGACCAGGACCCGTCAAAGAACGCCCGATATGCAATGCCCAATATGCAGATTTTGGAAACCCGACCTCGCGGAATGGGAAAAGAAGGGAGACAGAGACCAACGACCATACTTGTTGCGCAATGATCCCATCATTCCCCGTGCTGTCCACCATCCTTTTCTTCCTCTTCCTCATCGGTGTCTGACCAGTCAAGTTGATGCCAGAGGGCTTATGTCTTGCCGGACTTCTTGATGCTCTGGGCGCCCGAGTTCTTGCCCTTGGCGACCTCCTTGTTGGCCTCCTTGGAAGCACTATGGGTGGTGCTCTGGACCTTGTCGGAGACGTAGTTGCCGGCGTTCTTGATGACGTCCATCGGACGGCGACCGCGGATAGCAGGGGCAGTCCTACCGCCGCAATTGCCAGTAGGCGAGCCGAGGGCCGCACCAGAGTTGGTCTCGACCGAGGAGCCAGGGTTCGGGAACTTGATATCGACACCTTCCTTTGTCGTGCAGTCCGTGCCGGCAATGTTGGCGACCATCATATCCGGCAGGCCGGCCAGCGCTGCTTCACTGCCCTCGCTGCCAACGATGTCGATGGGCGAGCAGTTCATGTACATCTCGCGGTTGCCAACCTTGTTGAACCACGTCCACGCGAGAGTGGCATTGCCACTGGGGATGTCCTGGGGAATCGCGAACTCGTACTTGTCCGGTGCCTCCATGGTGGGATCATTGCCCAGGTTCCCGGCCGTGTTACGAGCCGGGCAGCCGCCTTGGATCGAGTGGATGACCTTCCACTTGCTCTGTTTGGTGGGCGGGTTGTCGTAGGTGATGGAGACCTGGCAGGAGCCGCCGCCGTGGGTGGCCGAGCCGGTGAAGGAGAGAGTCTGCTTGGACCCCTTCTCCATGGGTGTCGCAGTTCCGGCATACTGAGCCCCCGCCCCGGCCTTGCACGGGAAGTCGCTGCCGCTGGGGTCGAGCGGGGATGAATTGGCCTGAGGGCTTGTGTAAGGCGTCGGGGTCCGCATGATCATATGGCCCTGGGCAACCATAACAAGGCCGCTCGCGGCAATGAGAGACTTGGTGGTGAAATACATCTTGATTGTAATGAAGGAAAGTGCAAGACTCGTTCGATACCGAGAAGTCAGAAGCAAGAAAGCTTCAAAATTCAGGTGCAACAAGAAAGGAAGGGATATTGCACCAGGCAATACACAAGTCTCTAAGGAAGGACTGAAGTGGTTGAGGAGTGAGTGCGAGAATGAAAGGAGATTCCCAGCCATGAAGACGGACTCGACTTCCATCTTTATATCCCCATCAGAGGCGAGAGGACGGCGAGTCCACTGCGAACCACAGGGACGCGTCTGGGATTTTGATACTGGGTGGAGGTGTGCTACACAGCGGCCGTCTACTTGGACGGACAGTTCCCGTTGAACTTGGTCGGTGATCCATGGCAATCCTTGGCCGAAGATCGATGGCCCACGATGATTGTGTGGCTACATCTAGATGAATGCACTGGGAACAACCTCTCCTGCGAGTGGGTTGAGGCCTTGGGGGCTATTCATCGGCTAGAGACAAGGGTACTGCCGCCAGCCCTGTTTCCAACCGCAACAACTAGACCCTCTCTCGGAGGGTCAGCTCAACTCTGAGCTCCAAGGCCGGAAAGGCGGGGAGCCAGGTTGACAGAGCAGTTCATGCTGCATGGCAGATCCTGTAAGGGAGAGTTGGGACGTTTCTTGCGCCACTGCTTGCGTTGCCGAAGCCCGTGGCCGGCCCGCAGAAGAAACTTTTGCCCGGGGGCCCTCCTTGTCCGAAACCGTTAGGTTTCCACCGGGAGGTCGACGGATCGGCGAAAACTGGCCGACGCGGGGCCGCAGTTGCACAATCCCTTTTGCGACCAGTCCCGGTGGCCAATCTCCCACTTTGGGGATTGTTGAGCCTTGTACTGTAGCTCTCATGTTCCCTGAGTAAGATAGAATTGAATAGCCGCTTCATCAATTTGGTATTTTGCATAAGCAAACGGTTCGCGCAAAGTGCTTCGCACCCAACACGCAGAGCATCATTACAGTCGGTATGTAGCGGCCCTGAGCGGCCCTTCCCCTGAAGATGTTCGCAGGTGGCGCTTTCATGAGTGGACCGTGCCACAGATTCGAGGTGGCTCGAGGGTGGGTCTCGCTAACTCTGTCAAGCCAGTGCCAAGGTGTGGCTTAACGTGTGGGCCTCGACTTGTGTGACATGCAGGTCGCGAATCGCAAACCGCGTTTCTGGAGCTCGACATGTGGCCTGCCTGCCGCCTGCGGCCATATGACCCTAGTTCCAGGAACGACGACAAAAGGACAACAATCTCAATCCATTGTTGAGACGAATCTGTGCCTGGATTAATTCGATTTCCCAGATGCGTCATCCGCCAAGCAGACTGCAGTACTGGTACTTGTGACATTGATACATCAGCAAAGAATCCAGAAGTGGCCAAGTGGGACGCTGGTGTTGCCACTGCCTCCGTGACTGGGGACCTTTCAACAGATTTACGTACCGATCATGAATCATGGCCAGCTTGTTGATGCGATGCGGATTAGAGTCGCCGACGATGAAGGCAGTCTAAACCACTCAACGCCGGTTTACTGGCAATCTTGCCACATGGTGAGACAAGTCCTGCAAGGTGCGTCCTACCATCGTGATACTGTACTACTTGAATCAGGGGTTCTAGGCAGTACAATCCTGGATGCGTTCCATCAACGCGTTCCTGGAGTAAATGTGCTCCTAGTGGTAGTTTAAAGTTGTGCAATTCTCCTTTCCAGTTGATGTTTCACGAAGAACCAAAAATCTAGTAACGTTACTCTATCTCAGCTAAAGGCGATGGTTCATCTCATACACTGCCAGAACTTGAATCCTTAAATCCTCAACCGAGCCACCCACCTACCTTGCCTGTCTCTGTGATTGCTAAAGGTGGAGTATCAAGACAACTAAGGTACCCTCCAAGGAGTACTAGGAGCACCTAATATTGATACCACTGGACATCAGGCTAGATAGCAACATAAGGGAGACTACCTACCTACGGAAGACGACCATCCCAGGCTAACAGCATAGCATTCAAGTTGAGCTGCTTTCAGCTCTTGACTTACTCGGCCACTTTTGCTGGGTCGTCTAAAGGTATCACAAGAAATCGAACATTAGCGGCTGCCTCAAGCTGGGAAGGAACGGACATCCATGATCCGGGCACTCACAATCTCCCCAATCGTGGCCTGCTCGAGTCCAATATCTCAACTTCTCCCTGCGAAACTCTTCTAGGTCCCTAAGTCGGCACGTTAGAAAGCTATCATTAGTCTTTGCGGCTACGGATGCACACACCACTCAACAGGCTCAAGGTCATCCTTGTGTAGGAAGACATAGACCTCAGCCGTCTTTTCTTCGTGGTACCCCTGAGAGCCACTGGCGCCCTCTGCGATACCAACATCCTTGAGGACCTTCACTGTTACCTTGCGGCGTTCATACTGGCCACCCTCAAAGTAGTCCAGCTTCTCCATATTCGCCTTGGTGAGTCCCGTCACAAACGATCCAAAGACCTCGCCGCCCTCTTCCTCAGTGATTCCCGGATAGTCTGCATACTTGACGCGGTGTCGCCGATAACCGGGAAGAATAGCTGCGTTGAAGGTGTGCAGAGCCGCGATCTCCTTTGGGACTTCCTGCGATCCGTAGCAGACTGAGTAAAAGACTTGGGGAACCATCTACTTATTGAGAGTAGGTCAGGTCTGCAAGCAACTACTAGTATTGGTGTTGACTGTCTTATCGGGTCCTCATACCAGTGTGCCTAGGGCATTGAGCTTAGTCAGTAACAACGTCTTGATTCATACGAGACGTGAAAAGAGAGATAGGCCCACCATAGAAAAAAGCGCAATGGGTGCCATCATCGCTCGGCACCGAGCTATCATGATGGGCAGCCATCACTGCGGCAGACGTGGTTGAAGGACAGCCGAGAGCTGATGTGTTGCCCTTGCACTGCGAAAACGAATTGAAGTTGAGCGTGTGGATGGGATGATGTGTTGGACCACTACACTCATCGCCGATGCATTAACTGAGATATCGATCCATGACCGTCAGATCCTTATATAGAGGCAGGACTGTATGCTTTTGCTAATGCTGTGACGAGATCAATCAATGTCGCCTTTATCATGCACGCAGCTATGTAGTTTGATGGGGTCAGGAGAAAGGGAAGCAGGCGGGTTTGCCAAGCGGCCGGGGTGGATCGGAGGCAGGCAGACCCGCAGTTCCAGTGTTGGAGAGACTTCAAAGACGCGGCCTTAGTGTCCTGTTGGCCATGGGTTCAAGATGCATAGAGTCAAAGAGCATTGCTTTGAGAGGCTTTTGGAGCTTACCGTTCCTATGAGTAACCTAAGGTTAAAGTATACCTACTACTAATAACGTATGCACCTTACCTTATCCAAGATTCCAGTTTCCTCTAGAGACTCAAAACCTGTTGTCCTCAACTGGGCTTTCATGTATCACTGTTAAAGAAGCTGTTAGTAATCCCTCTGGAGTGAGTTGGAATGAGTCTGGCAAGATTCTAATGTCATAGTTGGGAGGTTATTCAAGGAGGATGCAGTTGACTGACAAGACACAATGCCATTCATCTGACCGGACCTAATGAGATGATGCTCGAATCGGTTGGGCCAAAATCCCAAGGAGTACCTCCACGTTCTAATCCCTAAAATAAGACAGATTGGACGCGACCTTTGCTCTTCTTTGAATGAAATAAACAGAAAAGGAAAACAAAAGTCAACCAAATCGGAACAATGCTGTGGTCTTACCTGTAGGTACTGTAGTTTGACACAGTGGTAAACGGCGGCATTTTATTGCTTGACCCGCATTGCAGAGACGGGACCCGATTCCGGGGCGGGAATCCAACCCCCACCCTTTTCAACCCCAATCCACTCCATGCAGGTGCCACCATCTTGACTCCTGACTTCTGCAGAGCACATAAACGCAGATTATGTACATGAGATCTCATCATGTACATACGCGGCTTCAGTCAATGCCTCGTTTAACTTTAACCTAGCTTGGAATTCTCACTAATTGTCGTCTTTCTCTGAGCAACAAAGACAGCTTTCAATTCATAGTTTTAGCCCTTCAGGCCCCCGGAGTGACATGACAGACTGGCAAAAACAGCCCGTGAGAAACCATGTCGGAAGCCTTCGTTGACGAAATCGAAGCCATAAACTCCATCTACGGCGACAACACGCTCGTACACTCTCCGCAAGACCATGATGCCACCATCTACATCCTTACCCTCCCAGGTGGCACGAGCGCCTCTCTGCGGCTGCAGTTCCCGCCGACGTACCCGGACGTGCCCCCGGCCGTTCTCGGCACGCACAGCTCCGGCTCGGCGGGGAAGCGCGGCGCCGCGGCCCGGGACCTGGCCCTTTTCCGGGATGCCGTGAGCCAAATCTACGAACCGGGCCAAGTGTGTCTGTTCGACGCCATCGAGAAGGTTCAAGAGCTGCTCGTCGCCGCCGGCGAGGAAGGACACGATGTGCCTGTGCCTCCGGAAGTAGTAGAAGTGGACGACGAGGATGTGGGAGGGAATGGAGATAAGCTGGGCGATCCCGAGTCTGCTACTGCTACTGCTGCTACTGTGCCTGCTAGAACGGAACAAAGCGGCGCCGGCTGTCCCACCACAACTCCCCCATGGATCCTGTCCGACCCCTTGACCGAGCTGAAATCAACCTTCATTGCCCGCTGCGCACCCGTGACGTCCCCCGTCCAAGCCGCGTCCTTTGTGCAGCACCTCTTGGCGTCCGACAAGCGGGTGCGCGCGGCTACGCACAACATCACGGCGTGGCGCATCCGGGGACCGAATGGGACGAGCTTCCAGGACTGCGACGACGACGGGGAGACGGCAGCCGGCGGACGGCTGTTGCATCTAATGCAGCTCATGGACCTTTGGGACACCATGGTCGTCGTCACGCGGTGGTATGGCGGGCAAAAACTGGGTCCCCGAAGGTTTGCCCTGATCAACCAGGTTGCGAGGGACGCCTTTGTCAAAGCTGGGCTGGTTGCCGAGGCTGGCGGCGGGAAGAAGAAAGGGGGAAGGTGATGCTGACTCCCAAGGCCGAAGAATTCGAGCTGCTCAAGCAACCTCTGGGGGACTAGGAGGAGAGGAGACTTGGGTTGTTATTGCACCTCAGCACGATAAGGATGGCGGACTATCATGGAACCTGGCTTCCAGGCGCTCACTCGTCTGACTACACCTTTTGTCCTACATAAACGCCGTCTTGCATTCTCCATGCCTCTGGGACAATTACTCGACTGCACCCGAAATTCCACAGGCGCTTTTCGAGCCCCAAGCCACAATCCAACTCTCTTCACCCTTCTCACCTTCACTGGGTTTCCTCCTCCTGCTCATCCCTCGTCAGCAGTGGCCGGAGAACATCCAACGCCATAACCGACTCCTCCGACGAGAGAATCACGGCGCCCGCCCTTGCAGTCGACAGGTACGACAGCTCGGCGCTCTGCTCCATGCGCATGTCCTTAACCAACCGTCCCGCCACGCCAGACACTATCCCCGTCGCCTCAAACGGCAGGTCCGCCAGATCCAGGAAAATGGGCACCAGCGCCCCTTCGGTCGGTCCCACCACCGAATCCCCAAACATGCCCAGCAGCTCCCGATCCATCAAGAGGGAAGGCGGATCCTCCTGAGCCAGCGTGATGCTCAGGAACCTCGGCTGGGACACCAGCGCCGAGACCACGCTCGTGTAGAGCTTCGTGTCGACCGTGTCAACCCAGCACATGATTGCCATGCTGCTCCCCGCAGCTCCTCCCGCGCCTCCTCCGCTCGGGGCTCCCCCCTTTCCGTTGCTCCCATGCCGCGAGCGCCGCCCGTCCGAGTACGAAGCGCCCCTCATCACCGCCGACCTCTCCCGGCCCGAGCACTGCACCAACCGCAGCCCTTCCTCGACGTAGGGCACGACGCCCCTCTTCTTGAGCAGCTCAAACGTGCGCTCCTGCAACTCACTCACGCTCGAAGGTGGGCCCCCGTCCAGCCCTTGGCCTCCTTGGCATTGCGCTTGCCCTTCGGAGACAAGCGACACCTTCCTCCCACCCGGCCCGCCCGCGCTCACACCCGCACTGTCACCGCCCCCCTCATAACCACCACCTATTTCACGACGACCTTCTTCTCCATGCTCAAAAACAAAGCCGCCCGCAAGCAGCGTCTTGACAACAACCTGCCGGTCCTTGGTCGGCACGAGGATGAAGTCGGAATAATATGTCGTGATGAAGAAGATGGGTATGTTGGCGAGCGCCAGCGGCGACGTCAGGTCGGCCACGCGCGACCCGGCGTCCATCCCCGCCGACGTGACACATAGCGCCGAATACGTGTCCTTGGATATCGAGACGCCCGCTGCTGCTGCTGCTTCTGTTTCTTTGTTGGATAGGAAGGGGAGTAAGGGGGCCAGGGTCTTGCTAGTAGTGGTAGGGGCGGCGGCTCTGTCGGCAAAGAGCTTGCTTGCCCAGCTCGTGGGGCAGACTATGGAGCATTCTATTGGAGTGACCGAGATGTTGATGAAAGGATGGTGGTCGTGCGAATGGTGGTGGCTGCCATTGGTTGGTGAGGATTGAGAGGATGAGGATGGTGAATGGTTAAGAAGATGGTTTGGAGTCTGGCTTTCTGGAAGGAGGACCTTGAGGATGGGCTGGAGGAGGCTGCCGTAGAGATGGAGGGGGATGTGAATTAAGCTGAGGCTCGTGTCCTATTGGTTCGAAATGAATCAGAAGCTGTGGCTGGAGAAGATAAAGCTGGAAGCTTTGATGATGGAGAGGCATACAGCGTAAACGAAGAGGTCACAGGATATCACCTGGTGACTCACGCTTCATGAGATACAGGGGCCAAACTTACCAGGAAAGACACTTGTGCGTTCATTATGATTCCCGGCATGGGAGGATTGGCCCCTTAACGGCAAACTCCACGAACCACTGGCTTTTTGGCCACGGAGAGGGGCTGGTATGTGTCGTTGGCGATAGTGCGGATCGCACTCTAGCGGCAGTGCTATGTTGGTTGGGGGTGGGGTTGAACTAAGATAGCGTCTGTCTGATGTGCAAGGACTGACGTCGTTGCCCCTAGGGCTTTGTTCATTGAGGACGAGAGAAGATAAGTCGTCCAGGGAGGCAAACTATACCATAGATAGCCGTATGAGAGAAGCATGGAGGAGAAAGAAATTTGTTTAGAAGACAAAAAGCGTAAGGTAGTGAAGCAGGGTTATGACGGCGCCGGCAACCCTGACGATCTTCCACTTAGTTAGACGGAGATGGCTCCGCTTAACACGCTACTAGCCCACCGACATAGGAAGCTATGATACCCCTGTTGCTATTGACAGAGAAGGGCACGTCGGTTGTATATGCATATGCATGCGTCACTCCTTCAGAGGTGAGGTGACTCAGAATATGAATAGTAATAAATGAAGAGACTGCATCAGACTCTCAACCCAATTGCAAGATGCTCTGACGGGCATTCACACCAGGTATGGCTTCGCAAACAGAACCTGAAGCCACTTGGAACACGTTCCTTATTTTCTGTGGTGTGGGTGGTGCCTGCAACCGCTGCGAGGATGCCAATGCTGCAGGGCCGAAGCGTGGCTGTTGCGCCTTCGGAAGCACAGCCGGAGTCGGGAAGGTTCTCAGTGGACGCAGTTCGTCCTAAGGAGCCATATGGCATGCAGAGCACGCAACTGTTGAGACTGTGTTGCAGATCGCCGTGGTAAAACAAGTAGGTAATAAGGCAGGCAAGAGATAAGAGAGGAGCCTGAATGGAGTCAGGAGTTGCTCCATAGATAAAGCACACTTGCTTTGAGAGAGACTGGATGGCTGTTAGGTAGTTATATAGTAATCGAAAGCCCAGCTCTTACACCAGAGCTTGACCCACAATAAGCTGACATAGGGGTAGGTGGAAAGGTCTTTTGCTGCGACTAGAGAAGTGTCTTCGACTCCTCGTTGGTGCTAAGGATATAGACCTAGTGCCATAGTACGTGTATAGGAAGGTAACCTGAGAGGCAATGGTAATATCAACGCAGGCCATTAACGTGGGGGCTCAAGATGGACGACGGTGATGCATTGCTTGGGTTGTCTGCCGGCAGCTTCTTTGGGCAGTCGCAAGCAGGGTTCGGGTGCTACTAAGTAGTAGTGTAGACGCATGGCCCATGGAGGGGCTCCAAAATGCCTGCCAGAATGGGCCTGCAGCGAGCCTGAGAAAAGCGCTGAGGACCTATTGACTCTGATGCAAGATAAGGTGCCTGAAAAAAGGCTTCCTTACGCACAGTAACGTAGGTATTCAAAAGTCCCAAGCACCAGACTACCGGGGATCGGTAGGAGTTGGCAAGTCCCCTTGCCCCGCATCTGTGATTCCACAACCCCTCCTCGCAACACTCTAGCAGGGGGGTCTCTGAAGTTTGGACAACACCTTGGAAACAAAAAAATAGGCACCGCAAAACAGATGTAAGCCAGGAAAGCATCAACAGCACACTCAAAAGAGCTGCAAGTTAGATGCCAAGATATGTTCCGAATAGCTATTCAATCTCCATTTATAGTACTATCTAATTCTAAGCAATCATTGAAGATCTGGGGAATTGGATTCACCCATTTATTGGAGTTTTCCTGACTTACATCTGTTTTGCGGTGCCTATTTTTTTGTGTCCAGGGTGGACAACAAAATCGAGACACAACCCTACCTCAGTAAGGTATGACGTTGGTTACTTCCAAAAGAGAACGGCATTGGGTGGGGGTAAATGGATTGTGAACACACCGTGAAGACACCGGCCTCGTAACGATCCTGGGCAAGCACGGGATGCACGGGAAGGGCCACATACTGTGGGACGACGACCTTGGAAAACAGCATGGTACCCATGCTGATTGTCCACTCGTCTCTCGAGACACTGCTCCCTCGACGGCAACAAGAGCCTGGAGGGTGGCTCTTCTACCGCTGCCACACAGCTGTTCCCTCACCAGGTTCATCTGAGGCTCGGCCTTTCCCAATCAGTCGTTTCCGCGGCTTGGGGAGGGGCCAAAGGCTCGGCGACAGGTGGGGCGTCAAGAAGGGCGGCATGAGTGAGAGCACACTGTCGACCATTCTCATATAGAAACTCCAATAGATGCCCACTACCATAATCATCACCACAAAACTGAAGTCCTGAACGGATCCTAGCGGGACGGGTTGGGGTATCAAACGCAACTCATATCGTACCTAGGCTGTCGCGCGTACGGATCCGTCAACATGGGGTTGGCGCCACAGAACGACCGGTATTGCCATCAGATGGTAGTGGAATTGCAGGGTCATGTATTAGTGGACGCATGACGAGGGAGACAGCGGATCGGAGTGAGTGACCCTTGCGCCATTCTGACGAACGAGGAGGATTGCTTGCTGCGCTTGTGAATCTGACAGGTCATGACCTACTGGGCTACGGTTGTCAGGGTCCGCAGAACCATCATGGCGACGCAGTTTCTCGGCCCGAGGCCCCCAGCTTCAAGAGCCCGGATGCAGGCTGGCGCGCTGCTGTGGAAGCTGCGCCTGCCCATCGTCCCTTGCACACAAGGCAGGAAACGAAACCTCCGCTCCCGATGCCTGCCTGTCACCCGTGACGACGAGTGTACATTCCGACAGCATTAATTCCCACGCTGCCTTATCTCTTGATGCCGACAACAACCAGATTCCGGGGGCTTTCGCGGTAGTCGAAAACAGTCTCGACCCAGCAGTCGCGAACAATATCCGAATGCTCACGGAGGAACAGCCAGCGGTCCGTCACGATCAAGGATTCCACCACGGATGCACTGAAGGCCATCAAGCTCCAGACGGCGCTGAGCTCTCTCTTCCGATATCGGAAGCTCTCCTCGTACCGTGCTATCTCCTCATCCGTGATATTACCCATCTTTTCCCTGACCGTTTGGCTGTACTGGCTGAAATCCGAGTTGGTTGTCAATTTCGTTATCGCTCCCCGCACGTAGGCATTGAACGATGTATAGCAGTGCTTGCGCAGCGATCCGATGATGACGGGATTGGTGCTCGTGTTGAATGGGGTGTCAGCACCCGTCTCTTGACCGTGGTAGACTCTCGAGATGACCCCCTTGTCTAGGAATATTTTTTGGAGGACAGCGCGGTAAAAGTGTCGTGTAAAGAATGCATCGCTCTCCTCGTCGGTCCAGTTTCCAGGCGCCTGGCATGCCATCATGCGGGCTGTTATATTGAGTCGAATGCCCTCTTCATTGTACGTCGAGAGCCGCTCGCTCATTGGAAACCCTTGGGGATCCCGCCGCTCTGACTCGCGCACCACCCGCGCATTGATGGGTCGAAGGCTTGGTCGAGCGAAAGGGGGTTTGAACGTCGGAGGGCCTAGCTTCTCAGTAAGAAGGTTGTAGCAGCAACCCACAATGGCCACGGCATGGATGCATGGATTCAAGATCATGGAACGGATGCCATAATGCGACAGGTTGCCACATGAATGGATTGACACCGCCATCATACGAAGATCTTTCCCAAGAACTCCATCCTCATGGCTGCGCAACTGCGCAAGAACGCCCGTCAGGTCGGCATGCTCCAAGCGGCCGACAACGTACTCGATGGAGCCCTTTCCTTCCTCGACAGTGTATGTAGCCTGGAGCTCCTTTCTAGACCTGAGATCAATAGTGGCAATCTCCTCGTCTGTCATTCCCAGTTCTTTCGCGGCGCGCTTCAAGGCTTCCTCGTCGTTGTGTTGCGAGGGGTCTACAGCCTCGAGAACACGATGGTAGAGCTTCTTGTTGCGCACCCGCTTCTCCCTCTCGGCTAGCCCAGAGAGAATATCGAGATCCTTGGCGCCTGCCATGTTGGCCTCCTTGCTCTCCACAGCAACGATATGCTTATTGTAGGGCGGGCTAGCAAGAGTTCTCCCCAGATAGTTTTGGCCGCTCCCAAAATCTACAAAGTGAGTGAAACCCTTGCCGGAAACACGGGCAACATCCTCGGAGAGTCTGTCGATGTAGCCGGCAAAGTGGGTGACCTCGTGAACCTTCTTAGTCTTCATCCCAAGTGCCACTGACCTGGGGAGAACGGGGAGTTTCGGCCTGCTTGGGCGGAAAGATCGTTGAAGAGAGAACCTCCTGATGTCCTTGACATATTCCAACAGTGTCTCGGGAGGGGCGCCCGGGCCATTGCTTGGGGCGACGGAAGACAGGTCATCGCGCATCAAAAAGTCCAGGAGAGCCATTGGCTCGGTCTGCAAGAGATAGTGCTGCCATTCCTTGGGCACAGCAGAGACAAACAGACCCGGATCTGTGGTGAAGAAATCTAGGATGTGGACGCCGCCGCAGAGAAAACGAAAAAGGTCCGAGTTCGCAGCAAAGTGCAACAGGCTCTCCACATACTCGTCTGCCGAAGAAAACTCGTCTGCGTATGGAAGCGGCCTTTCCGGCCTCGTTTCAAAGTCCTTCATGATCTGATATCGACATGGTGCAGGGTGTTGTCAGGTTGGGCGGTTGGTAGTTATTTGGGTGGAAGTGCGTTTGGTTGGCTCTCGTTATGCACCAGGTGTGGTCACCTGTCAGCGCCCGGCGGCTCCTGTCAAGCTCCTGTGCAGCAAACGATTCCGGATTTTCATCGGCAGCATCGCCTGCCGCAATTGACTGCATTCCTGGTTAACTCCATCTTGAATTTGCGACTCGCAGGTTACCAACCATTGGCGTTGGCGTCAGATATGCTCCTGACAAGAAGGTGACTTGAGGGATCGACAAGATGGTATGGGAATGCGTTCCATACAAATCCGACACAATTGGAAACTGATGCTTACTGCGATATTCAGGTGTTCATCCTAGGCGTCAACTTCCACGCGCAGAAGCTGGTCAAGGTGCGCCAACCCAAATGCCAACCTCTTTCCTACATGCACTCACCCCTCAATAGAAAGCGCTAGAGTCCTTCTACGCTCTTGGTCCCCAGACATCAGCGCGCATTCTGGCCAAGTATTGCATACACCCACGCGCGAAGATGGGCAGCCTGCAACCCAAGACGGTCACAGCCCTGACGGCGGAGCTATCGACCATGACAATTGAGAACGACGCACGGAAGATCATCCAGGACAACATTAGGCGGCTGCGTGACATGGGCGCGTACCGCGGTAGGCGGCACGCTATGGGTCTGCCAGTGCGTGGCCAACGGACACGGAACCAGATCCAAACCGCCAGAAAGCTCAACAAAATCGAGCGGAAGGGGTAACGACGGTAGAGCATGGAATTTGGGGCTCTATTGTGTTGTCAACTGGGAGCGCTATGAAGCTCTTGTGGACTATATCGACTGGCCGTATTGAGGATGATGGACGACGGGGGACAAGGTTGGATCGAGGGCGGCCCGCCACAAGGCTCGGGACACCTCGATCTTCATCTCTATGTACTATACAACATGAATGATACTGGGCAAGCCACCCAGTGATGTGTAACCATACTTAAGCATAGAACGGCTCTAAAAGAACAGCCCAGGCAGGTCATCCTCGAGCACTGGCTCGCCCACTTTCTGCATCCTCTCAGCAACGGCTTCCACCTCTGTCCACACCCTTAGCAGATTTCCGCCTACCACCTTGGCCACATCGTAATCGCTCACCCCCTGGCTCAGCAACTCAGCCACCAGGTCCGGGAACTTGGACACATCCTCCAACCCCCTAGGCGTATCTTGTATGCCATCAAAATCACTCCCTAGGCCCACATGGTCAAACCCAATGCGCTTTCCAATATAGAGAACATGCCTCGCCACCTGCTGCAGCGTGGAATTTCCCGGGACAAACTCCGGCAGCCCATCCTCCCTCCCCTTATCGACGCAAGATACAAACTCCGGGTTAAAGTTGACCATGACCAGCCCCCGCTTCTCGCGCACCAAGTCCAGCACATGATCAGGCACATTCCTGGGGTGCGGACAAATCGCATACACACTGGAGTGGCTGAAAATCACGGGCGCCTCGCTCCCAGGCCAATCATGCTTTCCCTTGCCGAGCACATCCAGCATGGTATCGACGCTGGTATGCGCCAGATCGACAATCATGCCGAGCCGGTTCATCTCGCGGACGAGCCGCCTCCCCTCGGGCGACAATCCCCCCCACACGGCATGAGGCGCCTTGCGCAAGGGGTTCTCCCAGAGCGCGGCGTCGGCGTAGCGGTTGCCGCAGTTGTGCGTCAGCGTCGCGTACCGCACCCCGAGCGCGTGGTACCGTCGCAGCGTCGCCGCCGAGTTGCCGATTTGGTGCAAACCTTCAATGCCCAGCGGCGAGATCAGCCGGCGGCGCGACGACCGGAACTCGGCCAGCGCGGCTGCCGGGGACAGAGTGGCGGGGGAAAAGACGTCCGGGTGGGATTGCTGAAGGCGAGATATTAGGTCGATTTGTTGAAGCGTGTTTTGGACAGCTTGAAACTCATTAGCTGGTTGGGGTGGTTCAGAGCCTGGAGAGAAGGGCCGGGGTGGGGGTAGAGTTGTGGACGGAAAGGGGCAGAGGAGAAGCTTACAGGAGAGGTGGTTCTCGCTGGAAAAGTTGGTTCCGTTCTCAGGGCACGGCCAAAAGACGCTCCAGAACGCGCCGCCGCTCATGCCACGCCGGAGACGAGGTAGGTCGAGCTGGCCCGGAAGGCCACCCTCAACAAAGGGTTTGGTAAACGTGTCGTTGGAGATGTGGTTATTGTACAGCACTCGTATCAGAATTGCCAGGTCGTTGTGGCCGTCTGGTGGCGCGGTTAGTGAAAAGCTTGTGATACTGCGACCGGTAGAAGGGTCCGGTTACCTATCAAGGGAGTGTGAGTCAAAATGTGTTTGACCCGCTCTTCGATGCTCTTGGGCTTTGCTGAGAGGAACCGGTGACCGGGACACGCGGACCGTCCGGGAAGCCCAATATACAGTGCCAGCAGCGAGAACAACACAACTAGGCACAGAGCGGCCCTCGCTCCCGGAGACGGCCCACGGCCGGTGCGCCGGGCCGGACCGGAATTGCCGGCTTCTTGTGCCGGCCAATCCGGCTTTGCCGGAACCGAGATGGCGGCCTTCATCAGTGGTTAGATAGATGCTGGCCGTGATTTTGTGCCTAGATCTCCAATGTCCCTATGTTGACGTAGCCTCAAATGGCGGCAACCCGAGCTTCACTTCGGTTGCCGAGTTGTAAGATTACTTTTCGGGAGGATCAGGAAAGCACAGCGAAACGCCTTCCTAGCGTGAGCATAAGAGTAATTATTAATCAACAACCCGACATTGTTTCAGTCGGCGCCTACAGACTCATGATAAGTAAACCGTTATATTTCGAAAATTACCTCCGTACGTGAGAATAGTTTCCAGACTGGAAATCCGACCATCTCTGTTTATTTTGGTGTTCACTTGCTCGGGACGAGGTGACTTGAGGACAGTTGAGGTTTCGAAAAGGATGTCGTTACTCCTTCGCTAATAGCCAGCACCATTCAATGTGTCCATTGAATACGAGATGCACCTAGTACGACTAGACCCTTTCCCCGAGTCTCTTCTAGAGCTCCATCAGAGTTGTTGACACAATGATAGATATACATCAATGGGGGCCAATTGTTCTCCCTCTCGGCCAAGTCCAACACAACGTGATGTTACATACGTCATTGTCCTCTGAAGAGGTGAGACTACATACCTTCCAAGCCCTAAACAACCACTTACACATCTGGTAGAAGTCCTCGGGTGGGTAGAGCTCGTAAGTGTGGTACACGAGAGAAAGTTGTGTGCACGCACATGATATAATGATTTTCTCTCTCCTGGTTTGCGTTTCATCTGTGTCTCCTAGGCAGTGTTTCAAGTGACGTGTGCGGTAAGAGCCGGGAACGACAGTTCCCTCCTTGACATTTGCAGAACCCTCACGCTAGGTTAGTGCAGGTGCGCCCTGCGCTGCAGGGGCTGAGAGAACTGTCCGGGGGAGACGGTTGCCCCCCGCCGTCACTGGCAGTGACAACCGAGACTCGAACAAGGCTGTGCATCCGTCCAATGGAACTGTGGGTCCGCTGGGCACCACCTGCACCTTGGCTGGGCTTGGGAACCTGTTGGGTCACTGCCCGGGCTGGGGGCGGAATGGCCCTGACCGTAGCCAAAGAGAAACACGACATTTTTGCCTACAACACTTGACAAGCTTTCTGGTATCTTCAACAACTTCTTTGGCATAACAGTCGATACTCTGTCACCTTGACTGACCTGTTGCGCCCAGACGAGCAACTTAAGCGATACATATTACGCTGGACCAGCCGACTCACTCCGGAACTTCGCCGCGAATCGTTCTGCCAACACAATCAAGACAAGGGTCCAGCTGCCTCAGCCCCAATTGTGCAGCTCCGATCCATCGCCAGCGTCCCCTGCATCTTCCAACTGCAAAAACCGTGCAGCAACCGGGCCTCCATACCGCCGCATCCTAACAACACACAACACGATTCTTTCACCGTCTCTCTGTTTAAGAGGTTGAAAGTGAAAGAATCTGGGCGCCATCGAGACCTGTCGCAACGATGCCAGGCTTCGCAGACTCGTTCTGGTCGAACGACTACGCCTCAGGTGAGCCTCCTGCCGGCATAATTTAGTATCGCTGATCTTGTGTATGGAGTGTTATTTATGCTGACTTGATTCGAGGCCTTGGGGTGCTCTTTAACAAGCTTCAGCAAGGCGTCGTCGAAAACCGTCAGGTTCTAACTATCGCGCGGATGCGAGCCGAGGCCGAGGAGGCCTATGGTCAGCGCTTATCCGAGATCGCCCCTGCTGTTGATAAAGTACAAGGCGGTTTTAGCGTCGATGATGGCGCCAGCGTGCGCAAGGCATACGAGGGTGTGCGGGCCGAGATGGAGGATGCCGCCAGGAACCACAAGAAGATTGCGCAAAATATCCGCGATCTGGTTGTGAACCCCTTCTCGCGCTGGTGCGACGCTCACGAATCCCGGATACAGGACTCTCAAGACGAGCTGCAGGCGCGAGTCAAGGCCCACGACAAGCAGGCCGAGGCTGTGAAGAAGCTCAGAAGCAACTACTTCAATAAGTGCCGTCAGCTCGAAGACCTAGAGGAAGAGAACAAACTCGCCTTCCAGGATCCTGAGACCAGTCCGCAGCAGAAGCAGAACATACCCGAAATCAAGGTAGAGCAGGAGGCCGCTGAAGAGGAGCCTCTCGAAATCGGCGATGAGACATATAGCCCGGAACAGGTCAAGGAAAGACTCAGGCATATTCTCAACAACATCAAGATGGGCGAAACAAAGGTCCCCATCCTCGGCACATATCACAATACCTCTGCCGGCACAGACATTGTAGAATACATTCAGCGGCACATGGGGAGCACAAGTGTCAGCTACGCTGAGAGAATCGGCCAAGATTTGGTCACGCACGGGTTCTTGCGCTTGGTTGGCAACGTCGGGAATACCTTTGCCAACAGCTCAAAGATGTTTTATCAATGGCGGCCCAAGGCCTTCGAGTGGTCAGGGGTGCCTGAGAAGAAGCCGGTGGCAAGGACCTTCTCCATCCCCGTGACAGGATCGGACGGCTCAGACTCCCCAGTGGTTGGCACGGTGTCCGACTACCTCGCCAAATGGGATGTCCTCAATACTTCACGGCCAAACGAGACGCCGGCTGAGCGCATGCGGCGGGAGGCAAGAGAAGCCGACGAGCGATACAAAGCCGCGGTCAGGAAGCTCGACGAGACGCGGTGCGAGCTCGAGGAGGCCATTTTCGTCCATCTCAGGTTTCTGGAGCGCTGCGAGCTTGACCGGCTCAAGGCGATCAAGACGGTCGTATTGGACTTTTCGGGCACCATTAGCAACGTGATCCCAAGTTTGCAAGCCACCGTCGACAAGTTGATGCTGTACCAAGAGACGGTCCAGCCGCTTGGTGATTTGCGCTATCTCCTGGAGAATTACCGGACTGGCAGTTTCGTCCCCAAGGTTGTGGTCTACGAAAACTATTACAATAATGTCGATGAACAG
This sequence comes from Canariomyces notabilis, assembly GCF_033297395.1. Classification (NCBI taxonomy): domain Eukaryota; kingdom Fungi; phylum Ascomycota; class Sordariomycetes; order Sordariales; family Chaetomiaceae; genus Canariomyces; species Canariomyces notabilis. Next base: position 159,757 of record NW_027041840.1, read on the forward strand.
ACATTCGGCGTCGACCTGGAGGCTAGGGCCAGGGCTGACAGAAAGAGGGTGCCCGTCATCATCACCACTCTTCTTACCTACCTGGATCACCACTACCCAGATCTTGAGGGCGACGAAGCCCGCCGTGGAGTGTGGTTGCACGAGGTCCCCCTGACCCAAACTCACAAGCTGAGAGCCAAGGTCAACAACGGCAAACCGCCCGCTTTGGAAACATTTGCTGAATTCGATATACCCACCGTCGCGAGTCTCTTGAAGCTTTATCTGCTTGAGCTTCCCGGTATGTAGTAGAATCGCAGGTTCCATACGTCAACTAACCGTCAACAGATTCTCTTGTCTCTTCGCACGTTTACGAAATCATCCGAACCATCTACACGACTCCGACAGGGGATGCTGGCGATGCCGCGCGCGTCCCCATCCTCGTGCAGACCCTATCTCAACTTCGGCTCACAAACATCGCGTCTCTGGATGCTTGCATGAACCACTTCACTCGCCTGATTGACCTCACATCGGCCGACGAAGAGTACATCTCCAAGTTAGCTACTGTTCTCGCGCCCTGCGTCTTGCGCCCGCGCGCCGAGACATCCCTTACGATGGAGGAGAAGCACGCCTACCGGCTGGTACGCGATCTTTTCGCGCATAAAGACGCCATCTTCAACGAGCTGAAGCGGCTGTCCACTATGAATTCGGCCGGCAGCATTAAGGGTAACCAGAACCGCCCTCGCGCCATCTCCACCGATGAGAGCAACCGTAAGGCGCATATGGAGGAGCGTACCCGGGCCCTCTTGGAGAAGGCCAACGGCAGCCGAAGCCGCGCGACCTCACCCGCCCCAAGCCCGCGCGGCTCCAGCCACCGCCGCGATAGGAGTGTAGGCGGGCCCGAGACACGGTTCCCCATCCAAACGAACGTCACGAGCCCCACCAGCGAGGGGAGGAAAAGAGGCAGCCTAGGGCCCGTCTTGCCCAAGCGGACGAGCCTCGAGGTTCCGGGCGAAGAGAGCAGTGTCGGGCACATGGGCCTGAGCCATCCCGCTGACGGCAACTTTATCATGAACGGCGCGCCGCCCATCGGCGTGAGCACTGCTGCCGCCGCCGCTGCCGCTGCTGCGGACCAGCATGGAAGTCCGCTTGAGAAGAGGAATAGTCTCGGTCGGAAGTTGGAGCATGAGTCCGGGGTGGAGAAGAGGAATAGTCTGGGTCGGAGCGGTGCAAGGTTTTCTGCCGGTCGTCGTGTGACGCCAGCATCGGCTTCTTCTGCTGCTGCCCGGACAGCCACGCCCCCGCCACCCCAGCAGCCGGGCCATCATCACCAGCAGTCGAGCGGGCAAGGAGTTACCCTGGTGGACGCGCCGATGGACTACTAGTGATAGGCCTTTTTCACGACCCAATTGAGGGCAAATTAGTACTATGCAGGGTTGGAAGAAGGGTGGGTATGAGGATGATGGCGGTACATGATGTTGTTATGCGATGATGCCGGACGGGGCGGGCGATTGAGCTGTTATCTGTGCAACACCCTGTACCCTTCTAGCTATGATATGGAGTATCCTTGGATTGATTTGCCTTTGAGCCAGATTTCTCTTGGTTGCACCTTTCCTTTCCTTGCCTCATTTCTTCACCCCTAGCTCCACTGACGCCGGGTGGTGGCAGTTATTCCAGCCCTTTGGTACATTTATTTGTACATGAGATACTCGATCTTTGGTGATGGAATTCCTTATTCGTTGTTGGTTTTGTGTGATCTCGAGGATAGCTAGACGGCCAGTTGGTCGCATGACGGATATGTTCAAACTCAAAACAGGCTCTTTCTCGGTTTATGGATTGTCAAGCAGGGAGCGGAGCGGAACATGGCTTGTTGGATGGCCCCCTTCCTCTCCACGGAGAACTGATGGTAGGATTCAGCGAACAGTCCGTTTCTGGTCTCTCACGTTCAAACAGAGGTGTCGGTGTCTCTTTGTCATTATATACCCACGAGATTTAACTTCTGATACTCCGCCACTTCCGATCAACCAAAGGAAAGGCTATAAACATGCCAAAGATCCCCGACTTCAGCTCAACTCGTGCCGGAGCATACAGGACTGGGTGTCAGTATGTAACGTCAACAACTCTCCTCTCCACCAACCGTCCCACAGCCTTCCAGCAGCAAGACGACGGCTGTGCGGTACCCAGCCGATGTCTGTCCGCTGAGAGCGCAGAGAATGCCTGGGACGGACTGAGCGAAGAGGTGGGATGTTGAGTGGTGTAGCAGCACTACAAGGACGCCATGAATACCGGCGTTTGCGGATTACACACCGCGGATAAGGAGCTGATGCCAAGCCTGGCAGGGCTACGACAAGGTTGCCGGACTCGGCGATTCGCTTCTGCTGAGTGAGTAGACTCCCACAACGTACGGAGTCGTTGCTAATAGCTTCTCAAGTCAGTTAACTGAACCTCAATGCCAGAATCTGGATTCAAGGAGGTTTCTCTGCCCCGGATTGGCGCCGTCAGTTGTGCCTGGCTGTCTATTCTTGGGCTCAACCAAGTTGGGAACAAAATCCTGAGGACAGGGGAATTGTTCGCGCCTTGGTCCAGATGGACATGGGTCAAGGTCAGCGAGCTCAGCCCTAGTACAGTTGGCGATGCTGTGCATAAGAGTCGCTTCGGTCCAGTGTTGACTTCCCGCTGTGTAGGTGTTCAGGGGTCAATTCTCTCGAACAGCACAGCTTGCGACGGTCAACCGCATCACCATTGAATTGTTGTGTGCGCATCACAGACAAGCCGTGACCGTCTCACAAGCTTACCGGGTAATTCTGGTTACGGTATAGCCAGCGGATGCTATCACGACATGATGTTTTGAACCACAACCGAGCTACAGAGCCGGCAGTCGTGATAATTCTTCAGACCTAATTACGTACTTCACTTGAATGCGACTCAAAGCCCGTGCTTGTTCATAATGCCTACAATAGCGCCCACAATGCCAAAAATGCCCACTCAACCTTTCCCAGATTTCTTCAGCGCAGCTGATCCGAACCGGCCGGAGCAAACACTCAGCCCAACTCAGATATCCGATTTCCAGGGCCGATCCCGTAACACAGTTGGCTATATCTTGATCCGACAGAGCCCTGTCCGATATGAGAGCATCGGACCTGAAGCCCCTTTTCCATCCCCCATGCGTATTGTGTAACCCGCTTTTGCCCTGGAAGGGTTGCTTTTTTGGCAGGTATCCAGGCGACCGAGAGCCATGCCATGCCATACCACTGGGTATGGCGGCGTCTCGTCATAATCTATGTCTGTTCAGGAACTTGTTATCTCCCACGGGGCAGGATAGGGGGGATGTATGTCATGTCCTTGTTTGCTGTGCCAGTTGTCTGAGATCTCTTATTTGTCTTCAACAGACAAAAGGAATACGGGCGGAGCCAGAGGGACTTGTCGTCTCGCTCTTCTTTTTCACCGACCCCTGATGACTGATGGACCGTCAATCGCCAAAGACGACAAGCAAGCAGGCGACACAGAAAAATATTCCGAGAGGGCGGGTGCAATTGGCCACAGACTCGATGAGGATTATTAGCCCGAGCGAGGCACATAAACTATTTACTCGTCAGGAGCTTCATAATCGCATTCTGACCCACTACTTCGTAGTTGGTCAGGACGGTTGATTCGGGAAAAAACAGTTGATTCAGGAAAATCAGGTACTTCCATTTATTAGCGCATCCCATACAAATTGAGGTATACTATTTGGTACATCATACCATCAAAATTCATAGTCATTCATCCACTATGGTAATTGCATCTACCTACCTTAACAGCATCATAGATATCGCTCTATTGCGACCATTCTCTAGAACAGGCAATAAAGCAATGTAAACCACCTGCAACAACTGGAAAAATAGTTAAGTATTGTATAATAGCTCTGGATTGCATATAGTCACAATTTTTCCCGTGGTTCTGGCGCGATTCAAATGGTGCGCATGCATGCAAGCAGTAATGATGCAAAAAGACGGTGTGACATTGGTTTGCTAGCAAATTTGTATGGCAGGCTATGTAGTGACGTATTTTCCTGAATCAACTGTGTTTTCCCGAATCAACCGTCCTGACCAACTACGAAGTAGTGGGTCAGAATGCGATTATGAAGCTCCTGATGAGTAGCACCACAGGTAGCACAACAGCGTAGAATATGAAGCTGTGAGTAGGCTCCGTCTCTCGGTGTTCGTCCTACACAGCACAGCATGGCTCTAGGCCAGGGCCGGCATCGAACATGAGATGATACCTGCATCCTGAGGAGGCAAGGTTTCTCTTGTTCTATCTCGCGCATTTCGAGGAGAACGTGGCTGAGCTTGTCTCACTGCTTACGTTTGTCAATATTTACGAGTTAGGGTCTCTTGTTCTTGCCCCCCTGGCAGGCAGTTGACGCGGTGATGTTACCCTAGCTGGTAGAAATCGGGGAGAAGGGTAAGGGAATGACCCAAACAATTCGCAGAATCTGGGGTAATAATATACTACCCCGTGATCCCAGTGACTTCCCTGGTGAGCTCATAGTCTGCTTTCTCAACAGGCAAGTGGTTTGCTCTCGCACACCATCACCAGCTCACGGTGGTTGCCTCTACACGCAGACGCAAAGGCCCAAAGTGGAAACTAAGACTCCAAGAAAGAGGGAAGCATAAATGGAATGACCGTCCGACAGGTTGCTCTTCGCTAACCAGCCAGGCCGAGGCCGAGTGCGGGAGGGCTTTGGTCTATATACGACGTAAGCAAGAGCAATATACAAGCGGGCAGTGCGCTCGGGCATCGGACTACGCCCATGAGGATCTATGTACAGTTCAGTATATGTTGGCAGTAGCTGTCTGCAGCGTGTTCGCGTCGTACGTTGGAGGACTCTGCATCAGCTAGGCCGAGCGCTCATCCCCTTTTGTGCCATTTCATTGGGAGAGATAGGATAGTCGAGTCAGAGCAAAAGCCCAGAGACACGGGTCTATATTAATTGAAGATGCGGTGTCCATGTCTGTAGGGCTACGAACCTCGTTACCGTGACCCGGTGATGCTATTCATAGAAGCGAGAATTCAACAGCGAGGGAAGCATGCATGGGCCGCCGTCACGCGACGGTCCCCGAATCAAGCTGCTGTGCGTTCGCGCTGCGTAGCGTCGCGTGCAGGTGCGGGAGGGGACACCGGTATTGCGCTGCATACAAGGTTGGAATGTTGGCCATGTCTTGATGTAAGCATCGCTGGTTAATGCCCACCGTGCTTGTTTTCATCTCGGCCCGGAGGGTTATGCGACAGCAACGGGAAGCCGGAAGGCAGATGACGGGGGCCGCTTAGAGTACGGATAATCGGAGCAAAAATGCCTTCGCAACGGTGATCGCGTCCAGAAACCGAGGGGCCGGGTGATTGCCCCGCTCTTCCTCGACGGCGAGGGATCAGCGGTGATCTGCCGCACGCAATTGGAGCCGTCGACCTCGGCCTGGAGCGACACAAGTAACGTTAACGTCGTGCCGCACAAAATCCCTTTTGACACTTTGGGTGTTGGAGATGCTGCTCCCAGTTCTGTAGCTGACTAGCTGGACGGTGTCGATGTGCAAGGCAGCTGCCGGCACCAAGAGTTGCCGGGCGGGAACCTAGTACCTGCCGGTCTTGGGATGACATCTTGAGAAGCCCATGCAGTGTTGTATGTAATCCTGTGCATGTATGCATTGTATGTATTATACAGTACAATACATGACGATACAAAGGCGGGCTTGGCGCAACCAAGCATTATCACCTCGCCATGACAGCGCCGCGACACTGCGACTTTTGGGGGCCATCGGCCCTGGCCCTCGGTGACCAAACGGGTTGCCCAGCCAGTAGCAGCAAGAAAACGTCTAAAAATGTGGGGGGAAATGGCTGTTGAAGGACCGTGCGTTCGATCATGAGAAATCGGGAGCCAAACCGGACGCGGTAAGGCGGCCACAGATTGCAACGTTCCATCCCCCATCCACGGCTTTTAACGTTCTTCGTCGGAGAGAGCCGCTTCAACGACGAATCTGTTGGGAGAGAGACGAGATAAGAGGAGGCGGCCCCGAAAATGCCCGTAGGACTAGCTCTCTAAGGTACTGTATTATGAAATAAAAGTGGGTGGGCTCGAGCATGTGCCGATAGACGATTGAGTTCTGGCAGAGAGCAAGCCCTTGGGTTGGTGCTCAATGCAGAGGATCTCGCAAGTTAGCCGCAACCTGCAGCGTTCCCGCGCGGCACACCCTGTCTGACACCAGAATTACCTGGAGTGGTGGTTCCGCGTCGCTCGAACAAATCTCCGAGATGCTTGGTTACTCGGTGAATGATCTGGGTTCTCCGATGCTTCGCAATTGGGCTTTCCTTCAGCTGGGGGAAATGAGAGCTGATAAGGTGAGGCAGCGCTCGCACCGAGGCTCACCAGTCCCGAGTCGCCTCGCTCCAAAAGCCAAGTTTTCCAAATCCCCGCCTGACGGAAGCCAATGCAAAGCGCCGCAAGGGGGCGTTCAGAGAAGGGCCGTTTCCTTCAGCCACATCTCTTGGCGTGCATGCTCTCCCTGCCGTCCACTGCGCGCCGGGTGCTGTTTGGGGGGGCTGGTTCTAGCCAATCATGGGTGCAACCGCCCCTCGGTCACTGCCTGAAGCGGTGAGGGTCGCAAGACCCAAAGAACAAAGTGAGGGGAGCAATGCCCAGCAGGGCACGCCAGTCAGTGCAGGAATCGCATTCATGAGTGTGATTTGCTCGCAGCCCGACGTGATGTATAATGGCAGCGTCAAGTTTCAACGGAACAAACGTCGCTCAAGTTCTCCGCCGATGCCGCAGCTGAGAAAAAGTCGTCCATCCGAGGTAATTAGGGCGGATACTCTGAGCACCGGGGATGCTGGCGCATGGTTTGAGAACCGCCCTTGTTGGACACGCGACTGGCTGAACAACTGTCCTCGCAAGATTGTGCTGTGGTAGCAAAGCGTTGAGGCCACTTTTCGGATCCCTCTCAGCGTTTGGCTGCCCGCCGCAAATATTAGTCTCGAAAGTGCCCGCCGCTCTTGACGTTATGGGTGTACGAATCAAAGCGCAATGCCACTGAGTCCTCCAAATGATTTTCCATGTGTTCCTGCCTCGTGGTGTATTTGATTATGCGCGGATCGCTCCACACTCGAGATATGCTAGTGTAAGTCGGCAAGCAGGACCCGTGCTGGAACCCCACAAAGGTTTGCGAACAACCCCGGGTCTCCATCTTCAAGTTAACAGTGTATGACAGCGTACTTCCTAGTGTACTGATATTTCCTTACTATGTCTGTGAAGAACGCTTGGGGAATAGTCGGAAGACTTCATGCGAGAATCATAAAGACGGTGGGCATTTATCAGTTGACGGTGTTCATAGCGCTGAAACTGGCACAGGTACTCCGTACTCTTCCAGGGACCTGTGACCTGTCAGGTTTGATTATACTACATAAAGGCACATAGTAGTGCACGGCGCGCGCTTCTTGGCCATTGTAGACTTGTAGTTTATTAGCACGTTGTAATGCTCCTTGTTGGCATCGCCGCATCATCAGCTAGGCACTACTCAGCGAGGTACGAGGGCTCGAAGTGTGCGAAGCTCTTGATAAGGGAAATTTGTAGCTCTGCATCCGTCCGGCGCTCTTCGATCTTTGGTCAAGCCCTGCTTTGAGCAACGCACACGAGGCTTCAGCTGCTCCAGCTGCCAGAGTTGCAGCAGCAGCAAAGTTTAGTATGATTGTGCAGACTTGTCCGAGCAGACGTTCTCACGTACCAAATGAGTGGGGGATCTAATATATGTGGTTTTCGTGACAACTACTCTGTACACGTGTAGCCAAGGCTCTGATAACGTCAGTTTTTAAAAACTTGGTCTTCTTTAACTGTTGACTGGCCATTGCCGGACCAGGCAGTGGCAGTTGGCTCCTTCGTCAGCGGTCGAGAAGGAGTTCTTGGCAAGCGGCGAATCAAGAATGCGTTGCTGTCCGTGGTTGGGTGGACGTTCCTGGGTCGTGGAAAATGTGGCGGCAGCGTTCCCCGGGGCGCGGTACCTCCGTACACTACCGGTGGGTTCATGAAAGCGTTTGGACCTGTACGATACAATAGAATATACAATATAATAGACCGTTTTCCTTACGTTTCTGATTTCAGTCCTGCTAGAATCGCCCATTTGCAACGGCATACTGACCTCAGCCCTCCAATTACTTGTAGACACACACTCGTAAGTGTACTCCGTACTGTACGTGTACAGTACATACATCGACATTTGGAGATAGGATCGCCAGCCCCCTAGATGTCGTGCAGTGTGGCTTTACCAGATGGCCTGCTGGAGAGTGGTCTATGCTTCCAAAGACCACTAGACTAAACTACAGTAAGTTAGCTGGGTCCGGATAATTACCTTAGTGTAAGTGGAATTTCGGGATTCGGAAAAGCCGGCATTGGTATTGAATTGTACTGCATGTACAATACAATACAAGTCTAGTCAGTACAGTACATGTACTTTACAAACTTAAACGTCGGCCCATTTTATGGCCTAGAGAATGTTATCGGGTTGATGCACCAAATCTCGTAGCTCATTATGCCATTGTTGTAAGTTCAGCTTTGCCGTTGTTCGGTTCAGCCGATGGAGGCTGATAATCAACCCAGCCTTCTATCAAGACTGGCGGAAAGTCGCTTATAGCAACCCTCTGGCGGTGACCGGCTAGCCTTCATCTATGAGCGATGGCGGTCGAGATCCTCCTCATGCCCCTTAGGCCCCGGGTTTTGAACTTTGACCGGTGTTAGATTCACAGTGATGTAGGTGATGTGGGTTATGCGGGTGATGTGAGTGATGTGAGCAATGACGAGCAGCAGAGGAAATGAAGTCCCCTCCAACAGCGCACCACGAGGCAGTCAGCAGGCTCTTAGGGTTGGCTGTGCTCCCTCGCGTACTTACATGCTGCTCCAACACGGCTTCCTCATGCCCCTCAGTCTCAGTGGGTTTCTGACCCGACAACCAAGATAACCAGCAGCCGAATATATTAAATGCTGTCAACACTTGGGTATCGACAAAACCTATCGCCGAATACACTAATAAGCTGCGCGTAATCGAGAGGACCCCCACTCTCGCAGCAGTTGCAGTGTCATCGCATTCTCGCGCGGAACTGTGGGGCAGACAGAACTAACACCAGACCCTTCGGAGGGGCATTCTCACATGGCAGACCCAAGGACCGACGAACGATCAGCTTCCAGGTTGCAGGAATGGGACGACGCACAAAGCTCACTGTGTAAAAACTGATTCTCTTCGCGGCGTCAGCCGTCACGACGGTCTTGAACGCGCCTCGCGAAAAGAACAGTGGGCAATGACGACAAAGTGCTAGCACCAACTACGCATGCTGTAAATTCATCCCACACCATCGCCGTCCAGCGAGTCGAGGTTTGTACTGTACAGTACAGTACAGTACATACTGATAACGAACCGAGCAGGAGTTTTTGGCGAGCGGAGCATACTGGGACCCTCCAGGGGTAATGAGCTGGGGTACAAGGGCCAGAGAGTCACCGTCAACTCGACCGGCCCCATGTTTGAGGGCTAAGCGCGCCGAAACAGCGGCCAGGAACGAAGAGTACCGGCTTGGGTTGTGATTGATGGAGCCAGTCTTCCATTGCCCGACAGCCGACGCTTTAACTTACACGCTAGGTAAACAGGTAATTTCACTAATCCGGGGTCTGTTGTGTGTAAGTGACTTGCGGTCGCGTGAGCGTGGCCGAAATGGCGGACATCGAGCTCTCTCGGATTCCAATCGCGAAGAAAAGATTTCCACTGATCATCCGGAAACGACCCAATCACTTGAACTGCCGCCGTTTCCCCAGTTCGTTTCCATGTGCGAGGACTCAGGCTGTCATTTCCAATTCATGTCCGTTTCTATTTCCTCTTCGGACTTTCCGTGACTGCCCTTGGCCCGAAAATGTCGAGTGCTGGGAAAATCGTTCCTGCCCTGACGTTCATGTATTAAGTGGTTGCTGTATGTGCTGTAATACAGGTATGTATCTTACAGGGACAGTACTGTACTGTACGATAATCAAATCTTTCTGCCTAATCGGGTCTTGCTTCTCCTCACAAGGAAGCCCCAGTTCTAAACCTCTCAATCATCTCGTCTTTTCGACGAACCGCAATTTTCATCGCTGTGTACCGCACTCGGCCCGTTTTGAGCAATTGATGAGCTTGCCAGCGGCCTCGGCACCAACATCACGCTCTCGTGGTTTGCCAGGGCGCCGCCACAATGACCAGGTGCATGCAAGCTCCCTGGCAAACTCCGTCTGGCGACCTGGCCTCGAGCCTGCTCAGAGTCAAGGCTCAGGATCATTCCTCCCAGTTTCCCCTCCTCTGGTCATGAAGTAATCAGGTAGGTGTCTTACTAGAAGCAGGGAAATCACAGCATCACTTCAGGGTAACCATCCACCCACTACAACCTCCTAGTATACAGCAGGTAGGTCTGGGTGTTCTGTGGTACCTACTGCTTGCCAGTTTTCTGCAGCTGCCGCTTCCTCGATCCACCAATCCGCCAGTTTTTTGTCCCGAACCCTACAACTCCACGGGCAGCAGAGCAGATGATGGGCGGCAGGGCGGTTCTTCCGTACGGTCTTTTACCGTCCCACTCTGTCACGATTCGGATCCGCAAGTTGCGGCCCCCGGCGAGCTGGTGAATGGCCAGGGTTCTTTTTTGTCGATGAATTTGGGTGTGGGACTGACGACCCACCCTCGCCTGCCCTCGCCGCCCTGGCTCCCAGCCGTTGCACCATCCTCCCAAATGCAAGTACGGAGTACCTCCTTGTATTGTATGTAATGTATGTATGTACTCCGCACAGTACAATACAAACACACAGAGCGAGGTACCCTACTACCCTTGTCCTGGGTGCTGGATAGGGGAGGGGGTGCTGATGAGCATGGGGCACTGACATGGGGCTGCATGCACTTTCTTGCCTCTGCCTCGCAGCGGGAAGCTTGTGTCTCTCGATTGATTAAAACAAAGTCCCTCTTGACTTCACCCTTGCGCTGTCTGTCGTCTCTTCTTGCTTCCCCTTTCCCCGTTCTCACGTTCCATTGCCTCTCCCCGCACAACGTGTGCTATGAACCCCGAGTCTTTCCATATTAACGGCTATTTACCCACACCAGTCAGTCCCTGCCCACCGAAGGGCAGACCGTGTCTTGGATAGCATTCGCTCTGTTGATCCGCCCCTTCGGATCAGATCTGCCCTCCCTCCCCGACGGCCGTCTAAGGCGTGGAACCGGCGTTGCAGAAGCGAAGCTGCCGGTCCCTTACCTACTTTAGCCGCCAGTTCTCGCCCACCGTCTTCATCATGACTGCTCCCATAAACACGCCCTCGACCTCGACAGCAAAGGATGCCGCCTCGGCCCGGAAGCGGAGGAGAAGGGCGCCAGCGGGAGGAGCCGCAGATGACTGCTTTACCTGCGCTAAGCGGAATGTGAAATGCGATCGGAGGAGGCCTTACTGCTCTCAGTGTTTGGAGATCGGGAACGAGTGTTCTGGCTACAAGACGCAACTAACATGGGGCGTCGGCGTGGCAAGCCGGGGCAAGCTGAGGGGGCTGTCGCTGCCCATTGCGAAGGCACCGCCAGTGAATTCGGCCAAGGCCGTCAAGTCGCCGACAGCGGTAAGGCCGCGGACCGGCTCAACGGCTTCCACAGGCCAGTGGACGGTCGAGCAGGATGATCGAGCCGTCGGGGACGAAGGAGACATGCGCAAGAACCGGAAGCCGTCCGTGCCGTCCCTCCCGCCACCGCCCTTCCACCACTATGATATGTCGCACATGTCACCCACCGAGGCGGCGCCGCCAGGCTGGACGCACATCCCTTTCTCATCGAGCATGACTGCAAATGATGGTTCGAGATTCTCGGCGGCTCCTAGGTTAGGACCTCTTCACATTCCGGTTTCGACACCCGGGGACATGATGTCGCGCGACATGATCCATACGCCAATCGACTCGATGAGCGATGTTGACTACATGTCGCCTATTGCGCACTCATTTCCGAGAGACGACGGTCTCCCTTCGTTTATTCACAGCCCCATCGTCTACGAGGGTTTCCCCACTCACACGTCCCCTGTTCCCCAGAGCCCGGTGGCCGCCATCATGATTGAGCAGTCTCGGTCCCAGGCACCGTGTCCCAGCCTTGTTTACGCTCCCTCCGAACCCGCCTCGAGTCTCCAGTCTCACATGTCTCATGTAGAGAGCCTGGAAGCCCAGTTGAGTCGCAAACTGCCCCACGAGTGCGACGTCTTGGGTGAGTTTCGCCGCCCACAACGCCCAGTGCCGCTGACGCTGACCCCAGGACTCAAGTCCCCGGGACACCCGACCTGGACACATACAGCTCAAGCGCCCAGTCTCACGGGCCGTTCTGGTCTCACTCAAGTGCCGACGATGAGTCCATTTCACAGAGCGCCTCTGACCGGAATCCTGCCCCGTGGCCAGGAACCTTTCCGTCACAGCCGCCATCACCAGTCTTGCAAGTGAGCCCGGATCTTATCACCAAGATGCCTTTTTTCATGGATTATTATGAGAAGACGATATGCCCGAGTATGGTATACATCGACGGACCCAGCAACCCGTTCAGAGAACACATTCTTCGGCTCAGCACCAGCAGCAGGAGCTTACAACACGCCATCTGCGCGCTTGCGGCATGTAATCTAAGGATGAAGCGAAGACTCAGCCTTGGACACCATGGCAGGGATATGAGTGAGAAACGGCTAGACATGGGCTCGATGGACGAAGGATGCGATGGGCAGCCTGGAGACCAGTCGCTCGCCGAGGAGTTCCAGCACCGGAACCTTGCGGTCCGTCTGCTCAACGAGCAGCTGAACGACGCCGAGAAATCGACACACGACTCGGTACTCGCCACTATTCTGCTGCTGTGTCACTACCGGATGGCTGAGTCGGGAATCGCGAAATTTCAAACGCAGTTTGCGGGCGTCAAGAAGATCCTAGGAATGAGGCGAATGTCGCCGTACCCGCCCTCTAGAGATTCCGTCTGGATGGAGGCGCTATTTACTTATTTTGACGCGATATCCGCAAGCGTCAATGACCGCGAAGCACAACTCAACACATCATTCTACGGCGTCCTTCCTGACGCACAACTACTACCTCACGGTGCCGAGAATCTCGTTGGTTGCGACCGCGAATTATTCAAGTCCATTAGCAAGCTGGGCAGATTGAACCTTCTCTCCCAGCACCGCCCTGTACAGAACCTCCTCTCTTCGGCGCCCCTTCCCCGCATCACTGCTTCCTCCAGATCGGAGTCGCCTCTCGGCCTTCCCTTTAAGCCACCTCCTCTGCTCAGCTTACCGGATCACTCTCACAGCCTGTTTGGCGGGCCTCCACACCCCATCAACAGCAGCGTCCGGTTCGACGGCAACGGCTTCAATGCGGGCTTCGATGACGAAGACATGCTCAACTCGGCAGCGGCCGCTCTACACTCGCCCACGACGTACGACGATCCCCGCAGCATGTTTTGGCGCGAGTGGAAGGAAGCTCGGATGGCGCTCCAAAGCTGGCAATTCGACGCCGCCCGCATCCGCGCCTCGCTGGCCACCCCGCTACCGCCGCCCTCCTCCTCGGCGTCTTCGCACATGTCCCCGCCGCCGCTGTTGCCGACAAACGCCCAGGTGCGAGACCTGGGCTCGCTGAGCGAGGCTTTCCGCTACGCCGCGCTGCTCTACACGGAGCGCCTCGCCAGCCCCAACGTCCCGTCCAACCACAACAACTTCCGGAACCTGGTCAGCCAGGTCGTGTACTACGCCACCAGCCTCGAGGCGGGCAGCGCGGCCGAGAAGTTCTTGCTCTGGCCGCTCTTTATCGCTGGCAGCGAGTGTGTCAACGAGCTACAGCAGAACATTGTCCGCTCAAAGTGCAGGGAGATAATGGCACGCAGCGGCTACATGAACAACTTGTCTGCGTTGGAGGTTCTGGAGAGGATATGGGGTGGAGCTGCCGCTAATAATTGTTCTACTGGTGCTGGCAGCGGTGAGCATGGCGGGCATGGGCATACCGATAATCGAGGCGCGATGGGCAGGGGCGGACCATTCAACTGGGCAAAGTGTATCGGCGGGCCTGGGGTTGATGTTGAGTGGATTATGTTCTGATGGGCTGTGATATTGTCTAATGTTTACGGCAAATGTCTGATGATTATTGGGGTTTACGATGGATGGGATTGGGGACATGGGGAATATGTTAGACACCGGTACACGGGGTGTGTAGAGGGGCGATGCTCATGTATGTGCGCTGTCTGTCTTGTGTCTGTTTTTTGGTTCGAGATTTGGAGCGGGATCTTCCATCTCTGATTTCCCCCTTTTTCTTCATCATGTATCATGTAGTATGCATACCCTGGAGTGTTTGGGGCTGGCATTGCTTACAGGGGTTTTACTTTGCTGTCCAGGCGCAGGTATACGGTTCGCTCCGCCATAGTATGTAGTAGGTAGTCCATACTTGTTTGGGAATCACTGGAAATGGTGCTATACATGGTTCCATCGCTCAAAATAAAGATGTCTTCACCATCTCTCTCTACCTACTTTGGTGAACTTGTGAACCCTGTTTATGCCTGACATTACATACTTTGGACCTCGGTTTATTATGCCTGCTCGGTACTGTACTTGTACCTCGGAAGCACGCCATTTCCTTACAACTGCCCGTAATTTTACCTTATGTTATGCTTTGCTATGCATATTGTTCTATCTCTAAGGCTGCCCGGCACAGCGAGACGAGACGGAGAATCTAGCCCGAAAAGGAAAGGTTCCATGTTCATGGGGGAAGCGAGCAACGCTTGCTGCGCGTTTTATCTGTGTTTTGCTCGTTTTTGTTGAGCTTCCAAAAGCGTTCGCTTCTTCCGGGTTGTATATGTCCTCGGCACCCGTTTATGCTTATCACTGCACGGCTCCCAAGCCTCCCATCCGATAACTATCGCGCAGGCGAGCGGCTCGATCCACCGACGTGGAGGTGCCAAGAGGAGAGACGCAAAAAAACTCACTGTATAAAAGACCGCCATTCGACGGATCAGACGACCTCCTGGAAAGCATCAAGGGTGGATTTGCCATTGTTGTATCTGGACAACACAGGGCCATCCGCGTCACTTCCGGGACCAGGCAGGTACTGTAAGTACTAGGTCGGTAGGGTATGCGGAAGGTGAAAATGTCCGTCCATGAAGAAGTGCGTCCAGATGAACAACAACACAGAAAAGGCTCTTAGTACTAGGCAGTACTTAGCACACGCGGATGGGTGCAGGTGCAGCTGCAAGGACTGCTCTGCCCCGGTTACATGGCCCCAATGATACGGTTGCTAGGCTCAGTAAGGAAGGAAAAAATTGAAGTCTGGCTGTGAAGGGCTGCGGGAGATGGCTGACAACGCGGGGGCGGGAAGGAGCTTTGCGTCGGCTTCGGCTGTAGGTTATCGACCGTAATAAGCTCGATGGGAGGGCCCCGGCGGGATGAACCTAAGGGGGTCTCGGCTACGGCGGAGGAGCGACCGAGCCGCTGCGGCTTGCGACGGCGAAGAGATCCCATCGTCCGGATGTGCGAGGATGGGCTTGTTGGGCAGCATTGAGGTTTACGAAAAAAGATGGCTGTGATAGTGCTCGATTACAACCCTTTGCTTGGACAAAGGCGCTGGCACCTACCGAATTCGAACTGAGACTTCCCCCTATTTTTCAGTTTTAGTCAAGTCAACGCAGGTCTCTGAATTGCACTTTCACAGAATACCTGCTTTGATGTAAATGACAACGATACACCGCTTACACGTCACTTACACCCGC
This sequence comes from Canariomyces notabilis, assembly GCF_033297395.1. Taxonomy (NCBI): domain Eukaryota; kingdom Fungi; phylum Ascomycota; class Sordariomycetes; order Sordariales; family Chaetomiaceae; genus Canariomyces; species Canariomyces notabilis. The sequence goes on from NW_027041840.1 coordinate 175,503, forward strand.
TTATCCCAGTACCAAGTAGCATAAGACCTAAGCATTGTTCTCAGAGGAGAGGAAGCTCGTGTTGGCCTCTTGCCTGTACAATCCTTACTACCCAATGGAGAGAGTCGTGGCGTCGAGACAACATCTGAGATTTACTTGGACGTTGTTTCTCTAATGGTAGCTACATCTTGTAGTTGAGTTTACGCCTTGAGAACGAGGCAGCCTCCTCTTGCTCTGCCCTCAGCCTGACACCACCTTCACCTTGTTGCATCTACCCTGTTGGCATCCCAATGGTCGACATCACGGTTCGCGAGATATGTCTAGGACTCAGTAGGTTGCCAAAGGTCGCCGTGGTACTGATAGGTTGGAATGGAGAGTACTAGTAGTAGTTTGGCAGTAGCCGCGGGCTGTGAGATGAGAGAGGCCGTTTGTAAGTCGTGTCACGGCAATCATAGACCGGCTGTTCAGCCCGGGCAGTTTCCACATTCTCAGGCGTTTTCCTGCTCCGACTTTGGTAGCATATGTATCCGCTTTCTTCAACCGGTCACAACTACCCAACTGCTTGAATCCAACAGACTGCTCCCTTTTATTAAGCAAAACATGGAAAGACCCTGACACATACGACCATACCTACTGGAAAGCTCGGGATCCCGTCCGCTCTCCCCTAGATAAACCAGTAAGGGCCAGATTAGTAGTTGGGTCGGTGACGACCAGCGAATCCCTGGTGTTGTATGTTTTTTTCTTCCCGGCAATTCCGCTGCATGTCCATGAATTTTCCATCACTATCCCGGCTTTCCCCTTTTTTCTCTGTTCCCCAACTGTATGGGATGAGCGGTTATAGGCTCTTGAGTAACGGCTATGATCGCCTAAGCAGGACGAGGAACCGCAGCTTAGAGAAGAAGAGGGGGGGGGGGTTTTACTGATCTGAACGGTATGGGTCGGGCTTGCCAGATGCTCGAGGCATCTAGCGAGGGAAAGAGCAAGGCGCGCAGAGAGACTGGTTCGAGAGACAGTCCAAGTGTTTAGAATACATCCCCATCGCCTCCCATGGGAAAACACGCACACGAGTGTGCCTTCCATTGTTGTCACTGCCGGAATCGTTCCCGCTACGTCTTGCTCCAGCGAATGACTTTGGTAGGGACTCCGGCCGTGCCATGTGGTTTGCGGTCCGAGGATCGGCCGGAGGAGGCTGTAGATTCTGAGTCTCGTACCTTCTTCAAGTCGCGGGCTCGAACAGCAGCTGGGCTCCAAACTTCGGGAGTATCACACATGCTTCTGCAGCCTTTCACTGCCACCACAAATTCATCCATATCCGGATATGAGTGCTGGGTATCCCGCCTTGCCGAACCCGATTTCACATCTCATGGGTCATGTTCAATAAATGTGGAGGAGGAAGCAATCCTGAGTTACGGAGGTACTGACAAGGACCCAACGGGGATCAACTTTAAAAGTTAGAGCTGACCAGGGGCTGACACCGGCCTGAAGCACCGTTGGAAACCGGCAGTGTAATTGATAGGGAGCAGACCAGAAACTATATAATTGTCAATGGTAATTCTGCCTATGTACTCCGTAACTAATAAAGGGGGACTGCGACTCATCAAAATTCAAGACGAAGTCAACTCCTAGGTAGCCAATGGCCAACTGGCGCTCAGCTGTCAAGTGTCGGCCGGTTCAGCCGATAAGCGCTCAAGCAGCCCACTTTGCTATCGATAACCATTGACCCCAGAAATTTTGGAACCTCAGCAGCTCGCCCTGGATACTGATATCGTTTTCACGTCTAATACTAATACCATATTCTCACACACACAATGGGCCGGGAACTGCAAAAGCGGAAGCGCCGCTCGTCCCGCGCGACAGTGCGCATGCCCAACCGGCGCAAAAAGGCTTTAAATCCAGTAGGCAACGGGATCATTGCCAAGAACTGGTTCGTTCTTCCCTTTTGACTTGCCTCCTCACCTCTCCCGTCTTCCCTCTTCTCCTTTCCCGCTAACAGCAGACACTAAAAACTATATAGGAACAAAAAGGAGACCCTCTCACAAAACTACTCGCGCTTCGGCCTCGTCGCAAAGCTCGGCAAGACAACAGGCGGCACGGCGCCCGGCAACCGCGCGACCCTGACGGCGTCCTCCCACGACCCGCTGGCCGTGCAGTCAGCCGATCAGGGCTTGCTGAAGGTCAGCGAAGTGAGGGTGGAGCGCGACAGCCAGGGCCGCATCACGCGCGTGCTGCGCGGCAGCAATCCGCTCAACGACCCGCTCAACGAGCTCGATGATGATGATGACGATGACGACGAGCCGCAGCAGGAGGGGGAGCGGCAGGAGGATGGGGCAAGAGAGGGAGGAGAAGACGACGGCGAGGGCCAGAGGGCGGCGAAACCCGAGGTTCTGCGCGCGCTAGAAATGGAGGCGAACAGACCGACCGAGAAAGTCCCGCGGAAGCAGAGCGAAAGGGAGCTCGAGTGGCTGAGGCGGCTCGTGGAGCGGCATGGGCAGGACGTGGCGGCCATGGCGAGGGATATGAAGCTCAACCCCATGCAGCAGACTGCGGCGGACATTGGGAAAAGGTTGCGGAAGGCGGGGTTGTTGGCTTCGTAAATGCGGTAGGGCAAGAGGAGGAGGGGGAGGAATGGCATAGGACAAAGGGGCTAGACATTGGACTGTGGAACTGGAAAGGGGTATAAGCTATGTTTGTCATGTTAGGTATGCATGCTGGCGTCTGGCGTTTTGGACCGGGAAAGGGTCATATAAAACCGATGAAAATTTTAAATCATCCATGTTTATGGTATCACTTCTCTGTTCTATCAAGACGCCAGCAACACCGCAAGATAAGAAGCCAAGCCCGCTGTCCCAGTGTAGCCCGGCCGGGCATAGGAAACGCAGAAGACGGAGCAAAAACCAGAAGCCCAAATACTAAACCAACCCATCCGGCCACCAACCCGTGGTTCTCCTGGATCCCATCCGACATAGTCGTCTTTCTGCACTAACCAACCACGTTTTATGTGCGCCATCGAACATTATACTCTACCCTTTAAACCAAACCACGTCGTTGAGCCCTACTACCTCTCAATCCGATCATAGTTCGCCGAGGGAAATGTCACGGGATGCGTGTGATCCTCAAACTCATCAGCCGCCGACGGCGCCGCGTACCGTCCCCCAGCAGCCGACACTCTGCCCGACTGGTACTCGGTGTCGTGATCAAACGGGCTCGCCGCCGCCTCGTGCGTGCGGAACGGGTTATCCTGGTAGCCGCTCACGATGCTGCTGCCGCCGACCTGGCTACCCCCTGCCCCGCCGTACGGATCCGAGTAGTCTGACCGCGCGGGACCACCAACGACGCTGCCACCGTACGGGTCCGAGTAATCCGATCGCCCGGCTCCTCCGGGCCCGCCATACGGATCGTCATGGTCATGGTCATGATCGTGGTCGTGGTCGTGGTCGTTCATGTGGACGGGCGCGTACGCCTCCTCGTCGTGCGGCGCAAGGGAGAAGGCGGCCTTGTCAGGGTCGATGTTCTGCGCGGGGAGTTGCGCGCGGTCGTAGCCCGGCAGCCGGTTGTTCCATTGGTAGTATTTCAGCGTCCAGATGCTGAAGAAAGTGGTTACGCAGAAGAAGAGGCTATTGTTATAGGTTGCTGATGTTAGTGAAACGGGATATGATATGGTCAGAAAGCTAAGGGGCGGCAGGCATACAAGACGAAGAATCCCAGGCCCACGATGGCCTTGCTAATGGCGCAAGCCGTGCCGCAGAGGTTGGCGGTGTTGTAGGCGGCCTGGGTAGCGAACGCGGAGAGCCAGATGACTGTGAAGACGGCGTCCACGATGAGCATGGCGTGCGGCTCGGCAATCTTTCGCGTGCGCGGGAATCGGGGCGCCATGGTCAGGTAGATCCAGGCTGGTACCGAGAGGAAGAACTGCTCAGGGACGATGCGGTTAGTTTGCGTTCGGGATACCATCTACCATGTAATTGAATTGTGTCGGCGTACGCACCACTGCGAAGGTCCAACCATTGTTGCCCACAATCCTTGCATCTTGTGCTCGAAACACGGCGATCTCGAGACACCACAATACGAATGCAAAGAGAACCTGGGCAAGGTGGAAACCCAGCTTAAAAGCTGGTATCCTTTCGGCATCAAACTCAAAGTCCTCCCACATGCTGTTCGCCGGTCCGATGCGCACGTATGCCTCCCACAGCTGGAGATGTTTCTCTCAAAGGTTAAAATCGTGCCTGGCGGCTGGCAGGCTGTCAGATGTGCAGTGACGTCGACACTGATTGCGCGCCCGAAGAAATCTCGGTAGGCAGATCACTCTCGAGGGACAAAGGCTAGTAAAACAGCGACAGTAAGGTAAGGACAAGAGCAGAAATCAACACAAAGCATCAACTATCAGTCGATCTTGAAAGGAGGTAGAGGACAGCGAGCGAGTGCGAGAAAGTGAGAGACGGGCGGTTACGGATTCTCAAACAGGTCAGCTCGCAAGGGTTCCAGGGCAGGGACAAAAATGCATCCTGATGGATCCCAACACAGCCGCCACGATTTTGCCCAGGCGACGGCTATGCCCCCCGGTTTTAGTGGAGGGATTATCAGTTACACAGGCTGCAGAGCCACAACAATGACGCTTTCCGAACCCAGCGAGCCCAGAAACCGTTGGCCTCTGCGCCACGGGTGATAAATGCCTTCTCTCATCCAATCAGTTGCCCGGCATTTCCAGCCTTGAACTCTGGGGTTGCGGCTGCCTCAGTTCATCCCGAAAACTTAACAAAGCCGTGCTGACGGCGGCCTTTGGGCGCTAGACCGAGGTGCTGCCGACACATTTAACAGTTTGGGATCAAGATGCGCCAGGCAAACATCATGAAGCAGTCCCTAGTGATGCTCGCTTGATACCGCCGCCGGTAGTTCCAGCCGGGTTACATTGCACTAACGTCAAGTGCAGAACATCGGCTGCCTTGGCAACCGCGCGTCAAACTACATTGCGTAACATCTAACCTACTTGATTCAGCGCATGCATAACTCGGGAGATCATTCAGGCTGTCAGCAAGGGATAAATTTTAACGTAGGTCTTTACCACACGAAGCCCAATCATGGCAGCTGACGACGCCAAACAGCGGCATCAAAATAGCTCTAGGAACTAGAAACTGGCGTACAGTAGTTTCGGCGCAGCCATGCCGGGAACTCGCGTGGCTTGCCCGGAATGAAATGGCCCCGTCCGGATTCGGGAAAGCAGTGCGGCTGCGGCCGGCCGGGGTTTTCTATTGACATATCTTGATCCATCCCGATCCGAGGCCGATTCCCCGTTGCCGTATCTTTCTCCTCCCAGCCTCCCTGCATCCGCATTATGTCAAACCCTCCCTTCGCCCTTGGCACAATACATCTCCCAATTTCCCGTCAAGATGAGTCTACGTCACCATCAGAGTGTGCATTCCTCGCAAATCCTTTGATGCCTCCAATTGATGTGGCCAGTCCGGACCCCAGCATTCAAGAGCTTCAGATCTTGGACCATCGCAGCATCACGGCGGCCGCAATAACCGGCAGGACGCTGACAAGCTCGCCCAATCCGGCGAACTCGGGTGGGATCCTCGCGCTGACGCTGACAAATGCGCCCGCCGCGAGAAGAATGGCAAACAAGTTATAAACGAAGCTCCAGCCAAAGTTGAAGGCGATTCTATGGATCGACTTCTTGCTTACGGCAATCATCGTCAGGATCCCGCCAAGGGCTGGACGTAAAAGGACCACATCGGCCGCCGATTTGGCGACGTCGGTGCCTCCTTCAGACCCATTCATGTGCACCCCAATGGTGGCTTGGGCCAGTGCAACCGCATCGTTGGTACCGTCACCACAGAATATAACCACTGGCTCCGCTGATTTCTTGCCGTTGCTCGGAGACGGAACGCTTTTTAGCAGAGCCTGCACGTACGTTTGTTTGTCCGCCGGCGTGCAGCGGGAGCGAACGTTTGACTCGGCAATATTCAACCGGGCTGCGACTGAGCATACGGCGCCATCGTCGTCGCCCGAGACAATGTGGACCGATACGCCGCAGTCAACCAATGTATTAACCGTCGAGGCGGCATCAGGACGGATCGTGTCTTCGAGGCCGAAAACGGCAGCCACGGAGCCATCGACGGTGAAGCAGAAGGCGGTGTGTCCCTCTGACAGGATTGACTGTACCACCGCATCCGACCCAAGGCCGAGCCAGCCAGAGTTGCCTGCTCGGAGAGCCCTCCCGCAGTCCGTTGCGGTGCCTTCGACACCCCGTCCAGTCAGCGTCTTTTGATTGGTCACTTGGGAAGGCCTCACTCCTTGCGCTTGAAGGTGTCTGACTACAGCAACGGAGACGGGGTGCTTGATGCCCTCCAACAGGCCCAGGAGCAGCGCTTGGTTCGCATTTTGCTCGTTGCTGCTGTACCACTCTCGTACCACACTCGGTTTGCCCTCCGTAATGGTGCCGGTCTTGTCAAACACAACATGCGACGTCTCGTACGCGACCTCGATAGCCCCGGCCGATTTGAAGATTACGCCTCGCTTAGCGGCAACACCTCCGGCGACAACGATCACCATCGGAACTGCGAGGCCAATCGCGCACGGGCACGATACAATCAGGACCGTAATGGCGAAGGTGATTGCTTGAATAGTAGCTTCCCGCCCATATTGCCCGCGTATTTTGATTCCGATGGCGATCCAGATACAAAAGGTTATGATCGTCAAGGTGATAACGACCGGGACGAAGTAGCTCGCGACGCGATCTGCAATATCCTGGATTTTCGGCTTCGATAGCTTGGCTTGGTCAACCATGCCGGCGATAGCGTCGATTGTGTTATCACCAGGGAGTCGTGTCAACCGAACATACAGGGTTCCCGAACCATTGACTGATCCAGCAATCACTGGAGACTTGGTATACTTCTCAACCGGCCGGGACTCTCCGGTAATCATGGACTCATCAACTTCAGACGAGCCAGAAACCACCGTGCCATCGGTCGGGATCCGCGAATCAGGAGGGACTTTAAAGACATCGCCGTACTGAAGAAGCCGGGCGTCAATCTCGGTTTCACCATCGTCGGTCACTAGCAACGCAGTTGCGGTTTGAAGGGACCGGATGGAGATAGACTCCACAGCCTTCTGCCGGGCGAACGCCGCCGTCCATCGGCCAACCATGATGAGTGTGACGAGGAGAGTGCTCGTCTCGAAGAACTCGCCTGTCGACAGCGGTTGGTTCGAAACCTGGTAGCCGAACGAGACAACCGAAAAGATATAGGCGGCGCTGGTGCTCAACACAACAAGCAGGTCCATTTCGATGACTTTTGAGAACACGAGGGCTTTAAATGCCTTTGGGTAAAAAGGACCGGCAATGAAAAACTGAACGAGGGTTGCAAGGGCGAGGGATGCGGAGCCATACTCGAGGTGGCGCTCGGGAAGAGGGGCCCACGCCATGACCAGAACTGGGACCGTAAGGCAGATAGAGAGCAGAGTCATGTAACCGAGATGGCGGACGTGCTTGCTGCCGGTTTCGAGCGTGGGATCTGGCCGCAGCGGGGCAAGACTGACTGGACCACCACCCCATCCGCGTGTGATGAGATCTCTGGCTCCGACGATTTTGGCATCGAAATTGACGGCAACGGTCTCCTTATCCACGATCGTGATGCTCGTGACCCCGTCGGGCCAGTGTTGGTCGACAAAAGCAGCAGCATCGCCGTCAGGAACGACAATATCGAGGTTCGAACCACGGTTCATGACTCTCTCGCATTTGAACTCGGTCGTTCGCTCAAGATACTTCATGATTTCAGCCGCAGATGCTGCACCGACCAGGTCAAACTCGGCTCGAGAGAGGAGAAGAGAAGTCTTCAAATTCCTGACAGACGGATGAGTGCCGAGAGTGCGAACGAGCTTGGTCTCGCAACCGGTGCAAGTCATTCCTGATATGCTGAGAATAACATGCTCTTTATCGTTGTATGGCAATACCTTCTCGAGGTCGGTGGCATGAGCTGTGCCGGAGACGGCTGCCTTCTCCTTCTGAAGAGGGACGCAGCCTCGCTCTTCCGCACAGCAAGCATCGGCCGGAAAGACTTTCTCGACGGCGGATTGAGACTTGCTCTCATTCTCGTTGCCCGGGCAGCATACCCGCCTGGAATTTGGTTGCCGTTTCGCGGAGCAAGCGTCTCTACTGGCACCGCTCGCAGCGCAGCATGAGTCGACAGAAGCACACGAACGGGCCACTGTCTCCTTGGAGCGACGGCGAGCGCTCTTCGCAGACGAGGGACGTTGAGGGCTGCAGCAAGACTCCTGGCCAAGAGCGATCAGGGCACGACAGATACAGCCGAGAGCCTCCAGCCGTTCAGCGTACGTCTTACGCACGCTACGAACATGGTCGGCACAAGGCTTGCCATTGCTGCCTTTGTGGCAGTCAAAGGTTGAGCCGGAGCTGGCTGACGCTGGGAATCGATGATGAGGTTAGCAGAGAGTGGTTGCGAAAGGCGTAGGGGGCTGGCCGGCTCACCAGGCGACGTAGCAAGGTCGGGTACATAGCTGCCACAGTCGCGCAGCGCCAGGCGGTCCAGGCAAGACTGATCGCAACATGGAGCGGGTTTGCCCTCGCAGCAGCTGGGCACGGTCGTGTCATCGGGCTGTGTTAACTGCGGCTGGGAGCAGCAACCCTTGTTGCAACCGGATTCTGTAGGGTCGGGAATCGAGTAGCCATCGGGACGCTTTGGATCTAGCACAGAGCAGCAGCCCTTGTTGCAGCCAACCTCGACGGGTTGAGGAGCGCAGCAATCGTTGTCAAGCTCAGTTTGAGCTTCACTTTCGACGCTGCCTTGACACTCTTCTTCCTCCGGGGCGTCGCAGCACTTGTCCTTGCACTGAGCCTCGGTCGCTATGGGCGGGGACGGCTCGCGGACCGTAGAGTCCGCTGCAGGGGGTCCGCAGCAACCGGAGCCGCAAGCCATGTTTTGCGTCTATGAGATTTGTGTTGATCCTAAATACTGGGTAAGCAATTCCTGGAGTAAATGGATGAACTTGGTTTCTGGAGAGTTGATGTGGCCAACTGGGCGTGCAGTAGTCTACACTTACCCCGCCAGTTGATTCTCGCCCTCAAAGCCATACTACCTTAGTAAGGCACGTTACTAGCCTACTAGGTATGTACCTAAGGTATGTTTACATGCCTCACTGTGCCAAGAATTACTTCAAGGAGCTTAGCACAAGAGTGACAAAAGAGTCGGTCACAGTGAATAATAAGTGAAACATCAAGAACTGTGCTCCCGCGCTGGTCAAATGAAACAGTTAAGCAGCGTATTACCTCCTGGCCGCCCCTGTATCCCAGGACTCAGACCAAACCTACCTATCTACTATGTATAGATGGATAGGTAACAATCTTCCAGCCAAAGCTGGATGCCACAAGTGGGTAGAGGATATCTGCTTCGCGCCCTCATAAAGCCATCGTGTGAGCTCTCAACCTCGTCACTCCCAGCGCCACGCTTCCTCATAGACATTAGACCCAAACAACAAAAACCACACCACCTCTTACAACACCTCTTACAATGCGGCCTTACTTCTCCAACTCCTCCAAAATGGTCTTCTCCAATGACTCGGGCTTCGTTGTAGACGCCCACCTGCCCTTGACCTTCCCATCCTTGCCGATCAGAAACTTTTCAAAATTCCACTTGATCATCTTCAAGCCCAGAAGGCCAGGCTTTTCGGTCTTGAGCCACTGGAAGAGTGGGGCTGCACCATCCCCGTTGACGTTGACTTTTTGCATGATGGGAAACGTCACGCCATAGTTGACCTGGCAAAATTGCTGAATCTCCTCGTCCGTGCCCGGCTCTTGCCCGCCAAACTGGTTGCAGGGGAAGCCGAGGATGACAAAGTCGTCTGGGTGCTTCTCCCGCACCGACTTGTACAGCTTCTCAAGCCCCTCATACTGCGGGGTGAAGCCGCACTTGGAGGCCGTGTTGACGACTAGGACGACCTTGTTCTTGTAGGTTGACAGTGGCACCTCTTTGCCCGTCTCTTGAGGAGTTGTTAGCACTAGAGTCACTAGACTTAGGATGGCATGGCTGGCTCTTGCAAGGGGAAGGGCGGTCAACGTACTGTCGAGAGGTTTGAAGTCATAAAAACTGGTTGCAGACGCCATTGCTGCAAAAGCTCTGTGGGGAACTGTCCGAAATGCCCAGGGTTGTCTCACAAGTCCGGTGTGGCGCTGCGTCAATGAATGCGACCGGCGAAGAGGCAGCAATACGGTTGTCGGTACGAGTCTTGCCCTCGATAGTCTCGTGCGTGAAATTGGCGATGCTATCTGGCGTGTGGCATTCATGGACGGTGGGAGGAACAGCATCAAGAAAGAGGAGCGTCCGTCAAGACTCAAGGGAGGTTTGTTACCATTTAAAGATGGACCTCAGGTGTGGCCGTGTGGGGCCGGTCAACCTTCCCAAACCGATTCCCGATCATGCTCTCTGGACCCTACTGCCACATCCGGGAGATCCCATTGGCGCCCGATCAAGGAAATTTTCAAGTTACACTCAGGATCTCGAGGTGAGCCGGGTCCTGCCGAAACCTTTCATGGGACATTGCAGTCAGTCCTGTACAAAGCAGTCGCCGCAGAATCTTCTGGTGGTGATATGGAAAGCGCTGCCTGATGTACTAATTTAGATCGATCCAGTACTTGTGCTTCGTACAGACATGTACTGTACAATTATGGAACTTGCAAGATCCCTGTCATGCGGCGACGTTTTGGCGAGAGGCGCTATGCTTTCTATGTTTGATCCCCTTGCCAATTAAAAAGCTCATGCAATACTGAAACACAGCCTCTACTGTGGATGTAGTCAGGTAGTGTACGCCGACCTTGAACCTATGAGCTTCATGTCGGAATGAAGACAACTTCATCCTTTGATCTTTCCGATCAACTCGCGTTGGGAATGACGGCGCTACAGTCAATTCATGACGCCGCCATGCCATGTGAAAGTATCCCCACTCACAGCAAATGAGATCAACAGAAGAAGCTTGGGCCAAGCAGCGGGGTTTTGATCTACACCATGACAGCATCAACCGGGCCCACCGGGGACCTGCAGCAGCAACTTACCTCATCAGCAGCATTGCAATTGCGGCGGGAAGCGACTGGATCGTCCTGTCTAGAGAAGGCAGCTAACATAGAGCGATGGTATAGACAGCTTTGGTTTAGAAGGTGCCTTAGCTATCATAATCCATTCTCCAATCCGCGCAAACCTACCTTCATCTGTTGGGAGCCGGGGACACAGTCGCAATCATGGATGCGGTACCAAAGAAGAATATCGTCATCGTTGGTACGTTGTTTCTCTGATTCAAACTTTCTCCCCCCTGCCAAGAACTGAAAGTTTAACATTCTATACTCTTCCAGGCGGCGGCATCATTGGATGCACCACAGCCTACTTTCTGACTCGCCATCCCAAGTTTAACCCCGCCCTGCACACCATCACCTTGCTTGAAGCCACGGCTATTGCTGCTGGCGCATCCGGTAAGGCTGGCGGTTTATTGGCTTTATGGGCATACCCTGGTTGTCTTGTACGCCGATCGTACGAGTTGCACCGGAAACTCGCCGCCGATCACAATGGCGCCGAACGTTGGGGGTACCGCCGCGTGGGATGCGGAAGTCTGGAGGCAATAGTCAAGACCACCGACATTAAACCAAGGGCGTACGAACCAAAACCGCCTCTGAAAGGGGGGGAAAATGGGGTGAATGACGAACTTCCCATCCAAAGCGTTGCCACGGATCAAGAAGAAGACAGGGACTGGGAGAAACTCCCCAAGCAAGACGAAAAAGCCGCGGACCTGCTCAAGGAATCTCCGTTACCATCAGACCTAGATTGGATAGATGGCAGTCTAGTTCAATACTACCAAGAGATGGGCCGACCCGGGTGCACAGAAACCGCCCAGGTACACCCCTTCCATTTCACCACCGCCCTTGCGGAGCTCGCGCGAGAGAAGGGTGTCGACATTCGGTTGCGCGCCAAAGTAACCAAGATCAACGACGATAAGTCCGATGGTGTGCAGAGCGTCGAGTACGAGGACCGGGAAACAGGGGAGACACGCACCATCGACAATGTCACGGACGTGGTCGTGGCGGCAGGGCCTTGGACGGGCAAAATCCTCCCGCGAACCCGAGTCGAGGGTTTGCGCGCCCACAGCGTCGTGTTTGAAGCTGACGTCTCCCCTTACGCCGTCTTTACCGACATTCAGCTGCCCCCAGACTATGTGCCCGACCACCGGGCCGCCAAGAACCAGAAGCGTAGACACAGGGGCCATGTCGACCCGGAGATCTACGCGCGCCCCAACAAGGAAGTCTACGCATGTGGTATGCCTCCTCCTATCCCTTCCCATCCCAGACGACAGGCTAACATTTCATCCTTCCAAATCACCAGGCGAACCCGACTCGTCAATACCCCTCCCGCCCACGGCCGATCTCGTCCAGACGGACCTCGCGCAGTGCGACGACCTGATAGCCTACATTGGCACAATCTCGCCCGCGCTGGCGTCTGCTCCGGTTAAGGCGCGACAAGCCTGCTACTTGCCGCGGCACATGCGTTTCGGGGAGGAGCGGGGGCCCCTGATCGGCCAGACGTCTGTCAAAGGACTGTGGGTTGCTGCGGGGCACACCTGCTGGGGCATCCAAAACGGCCCCGCGACGGGGGACTTGATGGCCGGTATGATCTTTGGGGATGTGAGTGACGATTGGGGGCCCGACCTGAAAGATTTGGAGAAGTTGGATCCGAGGAGGTTTAAGGTCTAGGGGGTTGTTTGGGAGTTGAGCCTCCGGTGGCTGTGACTCCGAGATGGTCTGGCGGTCACCCGGCGACTGTTGACTGATGAATGCATATACTAACCAGGCTTTGAGTGGCCAAGAGCAATCTTAACCCATACATGCTCGGTTGGGGAAGAGAAATGGAATACATACTGCATGTGGGTTTTCGAGAAAGGCGTTCAGACTAGAAGTGGCTGGCGGTTGCTAGAGACAAGCGTCTGAATGATGAACATGATGCACATACTGGTGTTCTCGTTATCTTAAAGAGCCGATGTGGAACCAGGTTGGTGGAAGATTGGCCCTGAGAGGGATGGGAGGGCTGCACACGGGCAAACCTCCGGGATTGAAGGTTGTGCCGGATCCATGGGCCTCGAATATCTGGTACCGAATACACCAATTAATGAATTTCACCACAAAACAAGTGTTTCGTTTTGAGAGTCTGAGAGATCATGTACGTTATATGACAATGTTCCGCTCCCAGTCAGTATGTAAAATGCCTTGAGCCTATTCGTGGCTTGTAGAACCTCTTCGCAGGCCAGGCATATAAACCACTGCCTACCTTGACTTTTTCCCCCAAAATTCTGATTGGCTACAGGTCCCCTCAAGCCACTCAAGGGGCAGAAAGCTGGCTTTGGCAAACAATAGCACCCTCACCCTCATATGCATGATATATGGATCGTCCGCTCGAGCCTTTTCCGTCCAGTGATTCGCCTTATCACAGGCCATCACACCCCTATTCTATCTGCCAGCATCCTAAGCTGCTGGTAACAAGATGGAAGAACCTCCAAGCCTTCGCTCAATGAAGCGAATGGGAGCAACCATAGTCGTGGCTACAACGACTTCTCCAACTCCATCACCTCCCTCACGCCCTCCTCAATAGCCGTCACGCGGGCCTTATCCAATCGCTTTAGCGGCCGCCGCGGGTACCCGCCATAGCCAAAGTAGCTCTGAATTGCCTGCTTGGTGCCAGCAATGGCGGACTTCGTCAGGACCCAGTCGCCCTTGGAGAGAGTGCGTTGCAGGGCAATGGCCTCTTCCGTCTTGCCCTCCGCATACAGGTTCCAGACCTTGACGCAGACCTTTGGCATGACGTTGGCGCCGCCGGCAATGATGCCACTGCCGCCGCTGGCGAGCGTCTGCACGGTGAAGTCACACATGCCGCCAAACGCCATGTAGCCGGACCCCTCGGACCAGGGCGTCTTGGCGTTTGTTGCCAGCGCCACCCGGGTCAGCTTCCCTGTGTTGCCGCATGTGAACTTTGTGCCGACGATGTTGGGGTGGGCAGCCAGTCGGATGAGCAGGTCCGAGTCCATGTCGATGCCGGCCACGGCACCCGGGTAGTTGTACAAGATCAAAGGAAGCGGGCTCTCGTCGGCCACGGCGACAAAGTAGTCGTGGATGGCCTGTTCGTCCATCAGAAAGCGGAAGTAGGACGGCGGCAGTAGCAGCGCGTAGTCAGCGCCTGCGCTCTCACCGAGCTTACACAGCTCGATGGTCCCACGCACGCTGCCCTCGGTGGCCCCGATGATGATGGGTGTCTCGGTGAAGCCGGCCGCGTCTAATGCTTCCCTGGTCGCCCTGGTCACCGCCACCTTCTCTTCCCGGGTGCAGTGGATTGCCTCTCCGTTGGAACCCATCGTAACGAGGCCTACTAGGCCGTCCCTGACAAGGCGTTCGGCGTGCTTTTTGATGGTGGGGATGTCGAGGTCCTCGGTCTCCGAGTCGAAGAAAGTCATGGTGGGGGCGTATATGCCACAGGGAAGAGGCCTCCGAGCGGACGGCCGGCCATTGGCATTGCCATTGGAGACGGTCATGATGGTTCGAAGAGGAGGGACACGGCGAGCAATACAACCGGAGCTTGGGGGTAGAGAGGAGGGAGGGACACAAGAGGTATATAAAGCACGTGAGGGGGTCAAATAATGGAGGGTGGGAGAGAAGAATGTTGTGAAAAAGGCAAGACGGCTGTTTTTGAAGGAAAGGGAGGGCCGTAAAGCGGACAACAGCCGTTCCATGACCTAATAGGAACAACCCAGTGGGGTCCTGAGTTGTCACAGGGTTCTATTTGAGTCTTCCGTGAAGTACCCCAACCAGGCACTGGCCTGTGAGGGTCGGTCTTGCCCCGGATTCGGGGATTTGAAGCGGGAAGGGGAGGGAACCTGGAACCTACCGTGCCCAGAGACCAGGCTGGACGGGGCTAATGTTCCAGCTACCGGCGGATCCAATATGAGGCAGCATACCTAGCGTCAACGATCGACGGAGGAAAAGAAATCACGCACCTACATTGAAAGCAGATTTGCTGACAGGAAATAAATGCATGTCTTCTGGCGGAACCGGGGAACACAATCCAAGCGGTTGGGTTTAGCCAAGCAACACCGCTACCTAACCCAAGGGCTGCCCATGCTCAGTCACCACATAGGCATGCTTCCATGAACCCTGAGACAGGATGGTGGAAACAGCCTGAAGCCGTGAACTGTTGCTTGAGCTAATGGAGTGCCAGCTGGAGGTAATCCAATGTGCCGAGCCGCTCCCGAAATCACTTGACAGAATCTTGATCTCGGGCCGGATAATGGGTGGAGACTCGATGTTGGGTATGGCCTGAACGCCTGTCAGGGGGTATTGGTGGTTGCCACACTCTGGGGAGGGGGAAAGCTAGGAAGAGGGGCGCCTGACCCAGATAGGTCATGGTCCCCCTGACGGAGTATGGAGAGAAAGCATGATCTGATAGCAGGAAAGCGTGCGAGAGCCCAGTATCTGAGCCTACAGCTACAGCTGCGAAAGGACCCTCTCAACCACTTAGATGAGAAGGAAGGAGAAGAAATCCGACATTAGGACAAAATTGGGTCTGCAGTACAGGCGGTGACGTTTCTACCTGCAAGCGGAAGGAAGGGGGGTACCGTGGCAGAATGGCGGGGTATTGTTTGGAAGCAACCTAAGAGGGAAAGCGGTAGGGAAAAGCAAGCTTCTGCGGACGCAACCCAGCCGATTGGGCAACTCGATCCCACATGACACATGGGTGCCGCTGATGGGGAGCTGCAAAGAGCTTGTCAATAAACTGCTAGAACTACCCTCCTTCCATCCTTAGTGCCGAGAGCACGTAGTGTCGGGTAGCTAGGACCTCCAGCTCGGCTCGGGTTTACACATAGCGAAGCGAGAAGCTGACAGCAACCTGCTGTAGTATAGCATTCGACAGAAACGACGCATGTAGACCAACAGTTTTTCTTGCTGACAACTGTGCTCATCTACATGCGCATATGTCTCTATTCGCCATCTTAGTACAGTACGTTGCAGATACTGATCAATGGATTCTGAATTAGCTGTACAATAAAGGCCATTTCTCTTTGGGGTTTCTATTCACGGCTGTGGGGACACGATCGGCTCCCGGGATTGCGCTCGTGTGCTCGGTGTGAAACGGAAAAAGAATTTCCTCCAATCAAGTCAAGTCTGCAACAACCGATGACCAAACCCGGAGAGCCGAGACCTGCTTCGTCGACACTGCTGGAGTCAGCGAGTCTTTGAGTCTTGACCGGTTGAGCCGCCTCCTCTGGCATGAAAGCAATAGAGTAAAGGTGAGCAATAGAATTAATAATGGTATTTAGCCTGAGACTGGGGACGGGCTACATTGCAGCAAGTGCGATGCAACTGATGAGCAGATGTCGTTGTTGCTGGAGGTACTCGGTCCCACTGTCTGTGCTCCAGATGCCCCTGCCTTGAATGCGGGGAGATCGCGTGGGGGTGGGTCTCGATTGAGATGAGTGGGCCTTGTCTCACCTCTCTCCAATTCGTGGGTGGGGCCCTTGACCTCCCCTATGTCGTTTCCCAGGTTCCTTCTTTCCTTTCTACCGCAGGAAGGGAAATGGCCGGGAAGATTTCAGTCTTCCGTCGCCGTGGGCTATTATTTGTGCCGTTGCGCGATGCCAGGCGTACTACAAGATTGTATGCATATTTGGCACAATACGGCAGTACAGTAAGGTATCTTCGCAATGTCAGCTGGAGGTATCCGTACGAAGTATCTTACGGATATGGCTTCAACGGCCGACATTTCTCCAATTGCCCCTCTCCGCCCAGCAAACTACCCCTCATAGAATTCTTCCGGAACAGACAACGCAATGGAAATTTTCCTTGGTAGATGCAAGGGACATGAGACCGGAATGTTTATTTCCTCAGTTTCGATCCTAAGCATAAGATCACATTTTTGTCGCTTCTATTCCTCAACCTGACCTGATAACGCGATAATCGGTCTGTTCCTTCTGTTTCTTAACCTCACTCCGTCCGAGTCTCGACGTACAACAAGTACTGCCCTCGCAGTCTCAGCAGAAATGGCACCCCTTAACGTCTTAATGGTAAGATCCTGCCCACCGCTGCCTGTGGACTCTGGCTGAGACAGATCAAGGTCGGCACCGGCGAGTACACCACCGGCTTTGTCGGTGGTGGAGCTTCCGGCTCAGACAAGAAGGTCGGAGTGGTAGGTTTGTCCATGTTCGACCTCCGCCGGAGGGGGAAGGTTGGCAAGCTGGGAATGGTAGGCGTCAACGGGACCAAATTTCCAGCGATCCGTAAGCTCACTTTCCCGGATTACCGTGGACAAAGTCCATTATGCTGACCTCTCTGTCAAGGGGAGCATCTTCACAAAAATATCACGCTGGCATACAACAACCTGGACACGTCGTTCGACTCGTACCCGGCCGATGATGTAAAGGACCCCGACGCATACAAGGCCGCCATTGATGCGCTCAAACCCGGCGATGCTATCACGATCTTCACTCCCGACACTACTCACTACCCTATCGCCCTCTACGCCATCGAACGGGGGATCCACGTCATGATTACCAAGCCCGCAGTCAAACTTCTTGAGCACCATCTTGCCCTCCTCGAAGCAGCCGAGAAGCATGGGGTCTATGTTTACATCGAGCACCATAAGCGCTACGACCCCGCATACGCCGATGCAAGGTTCCGCGCCCGGAAGCTGGGCGACTTCAACTATTTCTACAGCTACATGTCGCAACCAAAATCGCAGCTCGAGACCTTCAAGGCCTGGGCAGGTGTTGATTCGGACATCTCGTACTATTTAAACAGCCACCATGTCGATATTTGCGATTCCATGGTATCACAGCTGGGCTATGTCCCTGTCAAGGTATCCGCTTCAGCCTCTAAGGGAGTCGCCACGAGTCTTGGATGCCATGAGGCCACCGAAGATACCATCTCGCTTTTGGTGCACTGGCAACAAATGGACGACCCGACCAAGCACGCCACTGGCGTATACACAGCCTCGTGGACTGCACCGCAAAGAGCGGGTGTGCACTCGAATCAATATTTCCACTACCTCGCCAAAGACGGCGAGATCAACATCAACCAGGCTAAGCGGGGCTACGATGTCGCAGAGGATGCGGCCGGCCAGCTGATGTGGTACAACCCATTTTACATGCGGTACGCTCCCGATGAGGACGGCAACTTCAATGGTCAGAGCGGGTATGGCTATGTCTCGATGGAGAAATTCGTCGACGGCTGTCGGGCTATCAATGCCGGTGAGTTGAAGCCTGCGGACCTGGACGCTAAAGGGTTACCGACGTTGAGGAACACAATCGCCACGACGGCTATCCTTGAAGCAGGGCGGAGGAGCATCGACGAAAATAGGGAGATCCGGATCGAGCATAAGGATGGGGCATGGAAGTTGATTTGAGCTCATCTCGGCATTGTTCAGTAGCCTTCTTCGCAGGGGAACCTCGGCAGAAATGACGCTTGCCGGTGTTGTTTACTGAAACCCGTGCTGCAGCACCATGAGAGAAGTTCAGCGCATGTGTAGGAGCCAGGGGTAGATAAGCACGGGGCTCTGCCATGCAGCCTTGCCTAGGCGTTCTCAGTAGTATTGCAAGGCGCAGGAAGACGCCATTGGACGATTGGGAACACTACTACTAGTATATTGGGGCCTGAAGCATGCCCAGACCTGCCCCGCATTTATACTTCGCAGGCAACCTCGGGACTGAGATGGTTGCTTCATACCTGTTGCCCGAAAATCCCTTCACTTTCTCGTCTTGACTCCTAAGGGTCCCATATATCCGCTCTGCCAGAATGGCAGAGTCAGCGGGGCTCGCTGTGAGCGTCATCTCGCTCGGCATTCAGGTTGTCCAAGGCTTGGTGGACTACTACACGGCCTGCAAGGACCGAAAATCCGACTTGGACCATACACTAAAGAGCCTAGGCCATCTCCTCGATATTCTCAAGCTCCTGGACGACCAGGTAAAGAACCGGAGGTTTCAGCCTGACGAGCAAAGTCTACGTCACAGAATCGAGTCCTTGATTTACGATTGCGAAGGCGTTATCGATGAACTCCAACAAGAGACCAAGAAGTTCACCAATACTCCCTCAAGTAGCGTTTGGGATGCCGCCCGGGCCGTTGGGCGTCGCGTCGCCTACCCTTTCCGACAAAGCACTTTGCAAAAGCTTGAAGAAGACGTCGATGCGATATGTGCCAATCTCAGTCTAGCCCTGCAAGTCCTGCAGCAGCAGGATACCAGCAATATTCATGATGACATTGAGGACAGCAAAGCCATCCTCGAGCTCCTAAGGGCCGACCAGATATCGTCCGAGATTCAAGGCTGGCTGAAAGCTCCTGATGCCTCGGTCAACTACAACGAAGCGTGCAAAAAGAAACACCCGCGGACTGGACTATGGTTCGTCAAATCTGCTACATTTACGACGTGGCTCAATACGCCGAATTCGTTTCTCTGGGTCAACGGATTCGCTGGCTGCGGCAAGTCGGTGCTCTCGTCGACCATTATCCAGCACACGTTTCGCCACAAGGGGTCGAACCCGGCCATTGGTATTGCATTCTTCTACTTTACATTCAACGACGAGTCTAAACAGGATACCTCCGCCATGCTCCGAGCTTTAATACTACAATTTGTCGGTCAGCTCAAGGACCAGAATTCACCTCTTTTGGATATTTATGAGAGATACAAGACTGCCACTCCTCCTGACCACGCATACCTAAACTGTCTCCGCCAGGTGGTGCGAATGTTTGGTCATGCCTATGTTGTCCTAGATGCTTTGGACGAGAGCCCTCGGCAAAAACATAGAGGTAACCTATTTCAGACTCTGGAGGATATGCGAGGATGGGGTGAGCCGGGATTCCACCTGCTCGTCACGAGTCGCGATGAACAAGATATCCGAGAGCATTTGGTTCCCCTGGATCCTGACCAGGATTTGCCGATGAGAAATGAACACATTGATGAAGATATTCGGTCTTTTGTTTCATCTCATCTAAGGAACAACCGGAGACTCCGCAAGTGGGAGAGGTATTACGACGAGATCGAACAAGCTCTCACAGAAGGCGCAAAGGGCGTGTAATGTACCCCCTAGTCCTCCGCCACTGGCGGGCAGCGTCGCACTGACTTGTCCATTACAGATTCCGTTGGGTAGAATGCCAGTTCATAGCATTGGAAACGTGTCCTGGCAGCAAAACTCGGCTTGATCGTCTTCTCAAGTCGCTTCCTCGGACATTGGACGACACATATGAGCGGATTTTCTTGAATATTGACGAAGAGTCAGCGGCCGATGCGAAACGGATTCTGACGCTTCTCTGCACCGCAAGAAGGCCATTGTCGGTCGCTGAACTAATCGACGGGATTGCTGTAGAACTTGGCGAGGATCCACAATTCAACAAGGACAGCAGGCTGATGAGCGCGGATGACATCAGGCACATCTGCCCGGGACTCGTTGAGATAGGCCTGCGAACGTACATCAGCCCGCCATCTATCAACATAGACATATACGACGAGGTCCATGAGGCGAAAGAGGTCGACGAAAACTACAACCAGGTTACCGGGCGCATCGTCCACGATCTTGATGACGATGATGACGACGAGATCCATGAGGAAGACGAGATGGATGAGGAGAATGAGGTCGGTCAGGACTACAACACGGCCACTGTGCGCATCGCCCACTATTCCGTTCAAGAGTACCTTCAATCAGACCGGATTCGGCAATCCAGAGCACAAAACTTCAGTATTGAGCATGCGGAAGCCAACATCGACGTTGCTTGCATCTGCTTAGTATACTTGATGAACCCAGTCCTATGGTCTTTCGTCCAGTCTCCGCTTGGCCGGCCGACGTTCAGGCAAAGGCTTGTTCGAAAATACCCTTTCGCTTTTTACTCAGCCAGCGAGTGGGCGTACCACTATCATCAGAGTAGTAGGGCCGAGGCCCGTCTTCACCAGCTTGCTAGGCTGCTTTTCATGGAAACCAAGGCCTTCGAAAGCTTCAAGAAAATCTGGAAAATGGAAACATTGAACTTAGATGAACTCGGGAGCTTCGCAAATGGCTACGCATACTACGACAAGAAGTTCCGGACTCCCATCACCATCGCATCCGTCTTGGGCCTGGATCGGGTTGTACAAGCCCTGCTGGACCACTACGATCGAAGTGATTATGGTGACGCGTTGATTGCCGCCGCCGAGTATGGCCACGCCACGGTGGTGTCGTTGCTACTCGATAGCGGTGCTGACGCTAATCACGAAAGTGAGCGAGACACTCCTCTCAGTGCCGCTTGCCGAAGAGGTCATGATAACATAGCAAAAGCGCTCCTCGACAAAGGAGCAAACGTCAACCACAGCGTACACAAGAGCCTCTCTGGACGGTCTGCTAGCCCCTTGGAGTCGGCGGTATCTACAGGTCGCGAACTTCTGGTAGAGCTACTGCTCGATGCGGGGGCGGATGCCAATGTTGGTATAAAGAGAACCCCATTGGAATGGGCGGTATATCGTGGAGACCTTGGCATAGTTGAACGCTTGCTCGCCAGAGGCGCGGATGCCAATGTCGGTATACGAATGACTCCCTTGGAGTCGGCTGTATACTATGAAAAGGCTGACATGATAAAGCTGCTGCTTGCTAAGGGCGGAGTAGCCAATGTCGGTATAGAGAGGACTCCTCTAGAATGGGCGGTATCCATGTGTAGTAGAGACTTGGGTGATACAGAGCTAATGCCCGCTAAGATGGACGGCCATGTCAGGACGAAGAGGCTTCACTTTACGTCGCTATACGACCGGGATGTAGGTATAGTGGAGCTACTGCTTAGTAGGTCGAGGGATGTCAATGCTGGTCGGATGAGAACCCCGTTGGAATGGGCCGTATTCAATGGGAACCGGGGTATGGTAAAGCTGCTGCTGGATGGGGGAGGCTCGGGGGGGAATCCAAACTTTGGTATGGAGAAAACCCCCTTGGAATGGGCGGTATTCAACGAAGACGTCGGTATGGTAGAGCTACTACTCAGTAAGGGGGTGGAGGTCAATTCCCAGACCGGTATGGAGAGAAGGCTCTTGAAATGGTGGGCGAAAGCGCGGAGGGAAGACACGGTGCAATTGCTCCAAGATCGGGCAGCGGAACGTCTGCATGTCAACGCGCGGGTACGGGATCCGAAGCTGCATGAGAAGTAGCGAAACATGGAAAACGCGCATGGAAGGCTTAAACAGCAGCTGTAGGTACCTAAGTTGGGAGCCTAGGACGGGAGGACTTAGCGGTCCTGATGAGGAAATTGAAGCCCGGTGGTGGTTAATGAACAACTGGCAGATGTGTTTACGGGCATGGTCAAGGGAGGTCGAACACGCTTTGTCAGGACGGGTTCTCTTCAATGGTACCTTATTTGTGTTGAGCAGTACTTCATTTAGAATTAGAAATATGACGAGACGACCAGGAACATCGCCATCAGACGATAGGATGAGGCGCTTGAGGTTAGAATGCGTCGGAGAGTTGACCTTGAGCAATGTTTACTGAGAGATCAAGGGGAACTAACAAGTAGTTAGAGCGTTAGGCCCTTTATTTTCCCTGTCCATGACAGCCATACTTTCGAGTCTCAAGCTGCAGTCCCGCAAGTTCCAGGTACTATATGATTATGGCGAAACAGGGGAACTGGAAGGGGAGATGCCTTCAAGTCTAGCAGTACGAAGTAGCGATAGAGAACCTGCTAAATTGTAGATGGGAAGGGGACACTGGTAGGTATTACTTGACAATCAAAGTACCTAGAGGTCCAACGATTAGTCATTCCTGGATGTGTGTACTCCGTAGATACCTTATCTTCAAAGCCAGGGGAAGAAGGGGCTCGGCTCAGGCTCCACTACATGAATTTAGGGGGCATCAGTTCTAAGGACACATACCAGCATCTAATGAATGATCGGCAGCCGCTATTAGAGGAACTCGCTGGCCATCTCTTGAGTTCTCCCCAGTTTTCGTCTGACCGTTAAAAGTCAACCAGTAGGGAAAGAGAAGAGAAAAAAAAAAAAAAAAAGGGGGGGGGGGGGGGGGGGGGGGGGGGGGGGGGGGAGGGTGGTTGTTGACCGGGGATCTTCGATGGCCCTGCATATCCGGACCATGGATGTATGTATTGTACAGTACACTGCGTATTACCACTTGTATAATACAGCACAACACCTGTATGTACAGTACAGTACAATACACGGGTCACGCTTACAACAAAACAAGGGTCACCCCAACCGAGCTCAGTTACTGACCTGACATCGAATGAATTTGCACTGGACTTAGAACTATGTATTGTTTCCAGGCTGAGATGGCCTGCTGTTGCAATCTGCTAAATCTTTAGGTTGGTATAGGGTAAGTGTAGTATCGCTTCGCTGCTTGGTGCAGGTTGTCAGTTGGGTTGTAGCCGATGTGCGGGGCGTAATCCTCAACAGTCGAGTCATCCCCAATTCTGCAAGAGTGTTTTGGGGGATTACTCACCTTTGTCTCCGACTTCAGTCTTCCTCAACATACATGACCCAACCTCCGTGTATCCCATCTCATACTTCCTCATTTTTGCAACTACCTACCCCATAATAACACTCCTCAAACTCTCGAATCGGCGCCATGACCTCCGGCTCCGTCCCTCCGGAGCCGGCGCGCTCCGAGCCTCTGTCCGGGGACTCACAAGGCGCCACAACCGACACCACCAACATCACCGAAACCACACCCCTCCTCTCTCAACCCAAGCCAAATGGACCCCCCTCATCATCAAATACCCCCACCTCCTCGGAAGACCCAGAAGACGAAACAACCCTCCTCCCGCCCAGCCTGCCCTCCCCGGCACGGCTGTACCTGACGCTCGGATCCAGCTACGTAGGCGTGTTTTTAGGCGCAGTAGACGCGAGCATCATGGCGACGCTGTCGGCGCCGATTGCAAGCGAGTTCCGCTCGCTCAGTCTACTGTCGTGGCTGGCGACAGCCTACTTGATCGCCAACGCCACCTTCCAGCCGCTGTCCGGACGGCTGACCGACATTTTTGGCCGGGGCCCCGGGCTGGTGTTTAGCAACGCCATGTTTGCCCTGGGAAACCTGGTCTGCGGCGTTGCGCGTGACGAGGGCGGCATGATTGCCGGCAGGGTGATTGCCGGCGTTGGAGGCGGCGGGCTCATGAGCATCAGCACCTTCCTTGCGTCTGACTTGGTGCCGCTGAAGAAGAGAGGGGTTGTGCAGGGGTTGGGGAATATTGCTTATGGGTGAGTCTATTCCCCGCTTACTTTACCCCCCTCCGCCCCGTTTAAAAGGTGATGAGAAAGGGGGATTGGGGTTGGCTGATGTGTGCTGGACTGCGTTCAGGACTGGAGCTATGCTTGGTGGTGTCTTTGGCGGGTTCATCAACGATACTTCCCCTTGGGGATGGCGCTTGGCATTTCTCATCCAGGTGCCTATCGTTGTGGTCTCGGGCTTGCTCGTGTATATTCTTGTTGATGTCCCGCCAAAGATCTCCAACAAGTCGCTCCTCAAGAGGATCGACTTTGGCGGGTCGTTTCTAACGGTTGGCTTCCTTGTCTCGGTTCTGCTAGGCCTCAATGCGGGCGGGAACCTCGTCCCATGGACAGATCCGCTCGTCCTGACCACTATCCCGCTTGGTTGTGTTATACTGGTTGTCCTAGTGTGGTGGGAAAGCCGCGCTAAACAGCCCATTATCCCTGTTCGGCTGCTCCTGCACAGAACTGTCATCACGGCTTGCATTACGAATTTTCTGTGGTACGTCGCGCTCACATGCCCCTGAAGTCGCACGACATGTGTCTGACTGCGAGAGCTAGCACCATGGTGATGATGATGACCATGTTTTACGTGCCCCTGTACCTGCAAGTACTCGGCCACTCGGCCACCCAGGCGGGGCTGCGCGTTTTAGCCTCTTCCGCGGGCGTCTCTATTTCGTCTATCGGATGCGGTTTGATCATGAAGAAGACCGGCAAGTATGTGGGCCTCGGCATCGTGACATTGTCCGTCTTGATTCTTTCCGCGTCTCTCAACGCGACACTTGACGAAAACACGCAGAACTGGGTCCCGTTTGTATCCATGGCCCTCCACGGCGCGGGCTATGGCGGCATGTTAACCGTGACTCTGCTCGCCTGCATTGCCGCTGTTGACCATTCACACCAAGCCGTTATCACTTCATCAACGTACGCTTTCCGTTCTGTTGGCGCGACTCTAGGCATAACGGTCGCGTCAACTGTGTACCAGAACATCTTGAAGTCTCGACTCTGGGATCGATTCGGTCACTTGCCGGGAGCGGCAGAAGCGATTTCGCGTATACGAGATGATCTGTCCGAGCTCAAAAGGTTGCCCGAGGGCTTTTCGTACGAGGGTGTTATCCGGTCCTTCATGGAGGCATTCAGGGGGGTGTGGTTGACAGCTCTAAGCTTGACTGTTGTTGCTCTAATCAGCATCTCTTTAATGAAGCAGCATAAGCTTCACTCAAATCTGGCTCGACAAGACGAGTAGAAACAACTTGCCTGACAAGGTCCGTGGTCCCGCTCGGCTCGTTCGAGCATAGACGTATATAGAGCAGCACACTAGATTTGGTGAAAAGACAACTTACACCTAGGTTCCGAGTCCCAGCTGTTGCCTAAGTATCTGTTGGCTGAGCGGCGGTGTAAAGGAAAGGGCCTACTCAAATATGTCGTCGCGATGTTCCGATCCTGGCTTCTTGTCTTGCAGAAAGGGGAATAATGGGTGTCGAGGTGCGTCCCCATGCTTGTTTTCATGCGGGAATTGAAGACCAAGTCCGCATAGGTTGCCTGTAGGTGTATGGAATCGCGCCCGGAACACGGGAGATGGACCCTAAGGTATCAGACGCGGTGGTGTAACACGAACGTGCCGCAACGAGAGGAGGAAGAACGCGTCAAACGCGCCATGTTTTGATGTGGCCTGGAATAGTTGTACTGTAGAGTTATAAGGGAGAGGATAAACAAAAAAATGCGGCTAGAAAAGTGGGATCGTGGCCGGATTGTGGGCAAGGCTGCCTTGGTCTGCCTCTCCCGGAACCTAGGGGGTCAGCATCCAGCCAGGTACTGTACCAGTAGCATGAGCTAGGGATAAATAGCCCAGCAAAGAAAACACCGGTAAGTTGACTTAGACGAGACGAATTAGGCAGTCTTATACTAGGTGAACTAGAAACATAAGTACTGTACCTACCTTATGTAGTACATACATAGAGTATAAGTAGTGCTCTCACCTCCCCCTTGCCCGAACCCCCATTCCCCTCGCCCTGCCTCGGCAATGGCCCTCCCCCACATTTCCTTCCTTCCAGAATCTTCAAGGCATGCGGCTCTGGCCACTCTTGGCAAGATCATAGTTTATCTCGACTACAACCCTTGCTTGAGGTATACGTGCAGTTAAGGTAGTCCAGTCAGCGCGTGCATTAGAGTCCGTGCGAAGCGCAGAAGAGGAAAATGGAATTTCATCTTCTTATCTACAGATTCCAAGAGATCACTAGCGTGATAGCAAAGAGCAATCTTAATTGGAGAAAAAGTGCTGATGGCGAGACGGTCCGTTATATATGCGGTGTCAAGTAAAACCTTATGGGAACGAACTTGATACAGGTAAGGTACTAGTAGTAGCATGGCCCTGGAAGGTCAGTATAACTACTCGTAGGTAAGGCAAGATAAAACAAGGAGATCAACCTCTTATCTTTATCCTTACAAGCATCCAGCCCTCTCAATTAATCCGCCACCTAATGTTTGCTGCCTGAGGCGGCCGCTTTCTGCATGCATCGCAGTTGCTACAACAAACGATGATAGCCCGTGCGTTTGTTTACTTACCCCTTTTCTGCAACGGGTCGCGGCTTACACAGCACTTTCGACCAGCAACGCTAAATATGACACTTCATAAGACTAGATATGCCATTGATAACTGGTTGCTTTTGCTGTCATTGACTATGTATGCATCTGTATGAAAGGGGAAGATGGGTGCCTCAATATTGTTTTGATACTACCAGAGTTCTTTCTTTTCTTTTCCTTCTATGGTAGAAGAGTACCAAGTGATATGTTATCTTAAACTACCTGTGTAGTTGCATCATACGGAATTTCCTTGATATATCTACCACACTCAATAGTACCAATTCCAGTCGAGGCTTCACAGCTTATATTTTCGTGACAAGAGAAAAACACCCAATAGCAACCAACAAAGACCCAATACTTCAAGGTAAATCCACGCAAACCTTTTACAGTCTTATATTCTTCAACCTTAACCCGGTTTCAATCAGTCCGAAGATACCTGACACTTACATTGCCCGCCCTGGAAGTTGACAAGGAATGCCACCATGATGGCAACATAGGCCGCCAGACTGATAAAAATGTTTTCGATCTGGACGCGCGGCATCAGCGCGAGGACGACCGTAAAGGCGAGCCCAAAGGTGGCCACCACCCCCGCGGACCAGCCCGCGCTGGGCTGCACAAAGTACAGAATTGCCACCGGCAGCAGAAAGAGCAGAAGGCAGAGCAACCCAATGGCCACCACGCCCAGGGCGATGAACCATCCCGGGTCAAAATGGCTTTCGTAAGGGCTCCCTTCTGGCGCCTCCGTCTTTGGTAGGAGTTTCTAGCTTTCTTCGTCAATACTCTTGTTCAATGAAGCACGTGTATCTCTGTCTACTACTAGTAGTATGTTTGTAGGTGGCCGGGGAGCCTCTTACCAATAGCCAACTGATCTGGACGCGGAAAGCCAGCCGCTCGAGCGAGTCGTAAAGCCGTTCGGGTCTGGTTGTAACAAAATCTTTTGATGGTGCATGGAGGTAGTCCTTCGCGTCGCCTTCCAGGATGCCAAGGTCTTTTGCGGTACCAAAAAAATTGAGATACTCGTGATGGTCGATTCTGCGTAGCTTTCTCGTTTTATAGTCGTTGTACAACATTCTTGCTGTATAATGAATAGTAATATTAGCAACCTACTAAGCAGTGGAAGAAAAATTGACAGGCGGATTGAGACTGGGGAAGCACTAACCGTAAAGGTCATCAAGTTGGATCAACTCTTCTATGAGCCGTTCTTTTTCGCAAGTCTCTTCCTGCTCGCCTTCCTTGTCGAGCTCGAGCAATCGCGCCTCCCTCTTCGCGATTTCTACTTCAATGTGTTGTAGGAGCCGCTGGCGAAGCGGACCGTACCGCCGATGAATGCTTCCATTGCGGAAGTAGTCCTGCATTCGGGCGAAACGAGGGAATCCTTTGGGGTATTCCAGGACTAGCCTTGTTCAGCGACTCAGCAAGCAGTAAAGGGTAGTAGTAGGTGGTAGTAGGTCGATTCTTACAGTCTTCGTCTTTCTCGAGAATAGACCCGAAAGCTAGGCCGGGGGATTCGGTAGAAGGTTGGCCCCGTTCTGCTCCGTCAGACTCTGTCAAGAATCTTAGGAATATTTGTTTGAGGCTCACCTTGTGGATGTGCCCATTCAGGGGAAGCTTGGTTGTCGAGGTTGGCATTCTCAGAGCCCCTGAGCAGACTCCGAAGTCTCTCCGCAAGTGCTGCCCAATATCCGGTGGCGGACTGTTCCATCTTCTCTGGGAAGAGACGCTGATGCTCCCCATCGTGGTCATTTGAACGGCAAGCTGGTTATCACCGAGTTAAATACTGCATTGAAGACGTCTGGGTGACTTGTTGGTCGCATCGTCCATTCGCAAGGCTGCCTAGAATTCATCGTCGTCTGCTGTAGAATGAAAAAGGAGCCTTACCAGCGCCTGACCAGCTGTACAATTACTATCAAGGCAAATAGAGATGCGTCATACATAGCAGACGGAAAGGTGGTGTAGCGGCGTTACATCTGACAGGCTGTAAATATGTAGGTATCTTGTTGCAGACGTAGAGGAACCATCAGAATGGCTGTTTGAACTGCATTGGGTGATCCCGCTAGGTAGTTGCCGTTGGCACACCGTGGCAGTGCAGGTGCACAATAGATGATGTCTTGCTTGAATGCTGGCTTGAGCAGACTCGAAGCCACAGCAGGTTTCTTGGGCCCGGGCAATGGGCATTGTGCGAGCCGAGATGTACCCGAAACACAAGACAGCCCGGATGTGAGTGCACATGGAGTGAACATGCCAGTGGATCGTTACACGGTTGGACGAGGTCAAGCCTTTCCAGAGCCCGGTTGTCCTCAGCCTACACGCGACTTGAATGCATCACAATGGGGCTTGGGCTGAAATACACACCGCTGATCACCGCAGCACCAATATTGAACCCCCTTGTGCTCGGGGGGTGTGAAGTTCGGTCCCATATCCTGTCAAACTGTACACTTTGGATATTGAGTCGCCCTCTTACCTGCGCAAGCCATTCTTCAAGTCCTATGGGTGGGCTCTACCATGGCTGCAGGTGCTTTGCTCCAGACCACCTCAAAGCGGCGGATTGGGGCGGAACCAAGGCAAGAACTCGGCACATACCTGACACGCTTCAGGTATAGATGTGCCAGGTTCTGTTAAGAGGGGTAGTAGAGAGGAGGATTTTCATATACAAAATTCTTGCCTGCACTAACAGCGATGCATACGCTGAACTCGGCTGGAGGAAAGGACGCGACTTCCTCATTGACAGTCAAGTTACATGGCCTGGACATGAGTCCCAAAATGTCCATCCCGATGTCGAGTTGGATCCAGTCAATTGCTTACTGAGGCAGGCCTTGAGCTTCCAGCTTCAGTGCAGAGGCCCTGACCGGACGACATGACTGAATAGGTACGTTGACACTTTTCTTTGGGTATTGACATGAACTGAGTACTTATGCCAGCAAAGAAGAAATATTTCAGATCCAGGAGCTGAAAGTCGTGGATAGGGCTCGGATGTCGTCGTCGTAAAAATTGGATTGTAGGCCGACAGGACCGGAAGTTGTCTTCCATTGACGCCCTCAATTCTGTTAATACCAATCGACTTGTACGTCCTGAAGACAGCATGCCAAAGAGCTGTTCCAAAGACTGCGAGGGTAACCTCCCCCCTAGGTGAAGGTATATACCCTTAATCTTCTCGTTTTGTGTTTCGTTCGCGGTTCAACGTTTTTACCACGGATGAGGAAGAGTAGTCGGCTCGGGGCAGAGGAGCGCAGGGAGGCAAGAGTGACGGCGCCGGACGAAGGTCGCGTCACGGCGCAGTTGTTGTGCTCTACTTCATTAGAAGAGCCCGGTAGGGAAAGGCGGCAAACCGAAGACTAGGTAGGTATCCTGAGCCAGCGGAGATGTCGACGCTGTCGCTGGCGAGGACATCAAGGGGCAATCCAACGGCGTGAAAGGCACATCTCTTCGTTGGCAACGATCGGAGCACCAAATGTTCCCCAGGCTCAGTGGAGCACAGCCGCTTCTGGTTTTTTTTTTTTTTTTTTTTTTTTTTTTTTTTTTTTTTTTTTTTTTTTTTTTTTTTTTTTTTTTTTTTTTTTTTTTTTTTTTTT